>NW_027102990.1:400000-606412 GCF_036373705.1 Amia ocellicauda | reverse complement strand
GCTTCAACTGAAGCGTTGTACCTTAACAGTGACCTTGACAGATTTCCCTTCAAATAACCGAGATGTTAGATAGAGTCAGAGGGACATTAGTTATAGAATCAATAGCAAACTGTGATCACAATATGGTCATCTTTGAGGCATTCTTTCTAGAAACAAGGCCCAAGTCTAAAGCAATGGTCTACAATTTTAGAAAAGCAAACCTTGAAGGTATGAGGCGACACTTGGAAGAGGTAGACTGGAGCATACTGGATCAGATTCAGTTGAAAATGGATGGGTATATTTAAGAATATACTACTTGAGGCTCAGGAGAAATTTATACCAAAACTTAGCAAATTGAGGACCAAAAAACATTGGCCAAAATGGTTTAATGGAAGTATGCAAAAAAATTTGAAGAGAGAGAAAATGTGGTATAGCGCATACAAAAGGGATAGAGACTAAACAAAATACAAAGAATATGGTGAACTGCAAATAGATCTTAAGAAAGGGATCAGGAAAGCAAAGAGGGAAATAGAAAGAAACATAGCTCTATAACGAATGCAAAGAGCTTTTTTCAATACTACAACAGCAAGAGGTCAATAAAGGATGAAGTGAAACAGATAGAGGGCAAAAATTGAAGTATTTTGGAAAATGAACAAGATATGGGGTGGGGGTGTGTGGGGTTTCGGCCCAGGGTTGTGTCCTTGAGGACCTTTGCGAAGATCCTCACACCCGTCTTGTTGAGGTGGACGTGGTCATACAGGTGATGTGGCTGGATGTCTCAGTGGTGTGCCAGGTGGACGTTGGGGAGGAGGGCACATCTTCGGGACACTTCTGCGTTGATGGCCTGGATGATGTGCAGGGGCACGTCTGTGCGGGGCAGCAGTGTGGAGATGGTGATTTTGGCAGTTGGGAATTCCTCTGTGGCTTTCGTTGCCACCTGTCTCAGGGCTGAGGCCGCATCGCCCCTGCGGGCACTCAGGTTGTTAGTGCCGGTGTGGATGAGGATGTGTTTGACCTGGCACAGCCTCCTCTTGGAGAGCAGCTCCAGGGCTCTCTGTGCTGTCGGGCACCAAAGCTTTTTCACTTTTCACCCAGGGAAGAGGCGCCTCTCATCCAGGAACTTCCCATTGGAGTCGCTCAGAATGACCACCTCTGTGTTGACCTGCCACTCCGGGTTTGCGTCGGGAGTGGTGGGGGCAGCGGGTGTGTTTTGGGGGAGTGGCGTTTCAGGGGTTTGTGTATTAGTGGCAGGTCTGGTGATAGTGGGGGTGTCAGGAGTGGTGGGGAGTGTGGGTGGATCAGTGGGTGCATCAGTGTTGGAGGTGTCAGGGGTTGGAGGTGTTGTGGGGTCAGTGCAGTGCAGTCTCTGTGCTCCAGTGATGTGTAGCTTCTCTCTTAGCTCCTCCAGCTGGCTCTGCAGGCTCCTTAGCTGGCTGTGCTGGGGTGTCCTGGTCAGCTCCTCCCTCGCTCTGCGCAGCTCCGTCCTCAGGGTTTGGCTCTGCTCCTCCAGGTCTCTCACTGCTGCTCTCAGCTCATGGATCTCAGCCTTGTGCTGCATCTTTAGTCTGTGCATCTCATCCCGGAGCTGATCGCACAAGGAGGTCTGGGCCAGGGTGCTCAAGGTCTGCTCCCTGAACTCCGCAAACTCCAGCTCCAGCACTGATAGGCATTCCTTTAGTGTTTTAATGTTGCTGGAGAGTTTGGGTAGACAGGGGGGCAGTCTGTGGGAGATGGGGCACTGTCTGGCTCCGTGTGGCTGGGGGCAGACTGCAGGGTGGCCGGCTCTGGCACGTTTCTCTACCTCAGTCTGCTGCTTTGAGGTGTGGAAGCCGAGAGATAATTGGTCCAGGCTACTCTCGCTGCCCTGCACCATGATGGTCCCGTTGTGGTATACATTAAAAGTGAGCATCACACTGTCTGTGTCTTTCTCTACCAGCACTGAGATCTGCCTGCCTCTGCTAATGCCCCTCTTGTTGTTATTGGGGTATGTCTGGCACAGGGTTTTGTGAAAGGCGGTGTAGAACAGTAGATTGTTCTTGACCCTGTTTTCTCCTTTACCGGTGTAGTCTAGGATGAGGGTCTCAGGAGATGCTCTCATCACAGCTTGTTTGTAGTCCTTCTTAGCCTGTGCAGAGCGAATGTCTTCAGGGTATCGGATTTCAAAAGGCAGCTCTGCAGTCAGACTGCTGTTCGATAGATTTGTATCAGTCTCAGTGGCAGTTGGGCTCTCTCCTACTGTCACTCTATTCAAATCGGAGCTCTGCATTTTCATTGGCTGAGTCAACTACTGAGAATGCTTATTTATTTTATTAATATATATTGTTTTGTTTAATAATTTGTCTCTATAGGTGAAAGGTCTTACCTCCAATTCTTGTCTTCAGCTTTTCTTTTCTCACTTTTCTTCCAGAACTGTCTCTCTGCTTTCTTCTTTTTGTGTTTTTCTTAAAATTATTATTTTTTGAATACTTTTTCTTCTGAATTTCTATTCCATGTCTTCTGTGTATGTTTATAGTGCTATATATTCATTTGTAAATGACAAATTAAATCTGCTTATGTATAAAAACAAATGTTTTTAGGAGCTCATATTCCTCTCTCTCTCTCTCTATTTCTCTCTCTCCCTCTCAATTCAATTCATTTGTATTGTCAAAGCAATTGGACATACATACATATACATATATATACACACATATACATACATATATACATATACACGGAAAATGAATAATAGAATTATGAATCATGTAATCAAGTACAGAAAAAGAAAATGTAATAAAATGTGATCTTTAATCTTTAATCTTTAATATCTTTAATACATACACATAAAGAAAATAGGTTTACTATTTCCAGATTCCTTTTTTGAAATACAACGACATGCATTACAAACGAGTATTTACATTATATTTACAGCCGGTGCTCGTGTGTCACTGTGTCCCTCAGGCTGTGGTAGGCGCTGACATATTGGGCAGCCAGGGTGGCTGTGTGTCCCTCCCCCAGGAGGACTGAGTGTTTTTCTTTTTTCTCAGTTTTGTCACAGGTTGGGTGGGCATCCATTATGTTGTTACAGAATGTGTCCCTTATTTTGGGCTAAAGTTTTCCGTGGAGGGGAACGTGGATCAGTTTGTACCATTTTTGGGAGGATCTGCCTTGTTGGGGCGGAGCTGTGATCCAGGTGAACAGCAGATCGGGCATAGGTGGGCATGTGGGCAGAGGAGTAGGAAGGCCGGTCAAGCAAATAAGCTTGCTAAGGTACGCAGCAGCAGCAAGCAGCCCCCCCATCCAGCCAGCCAGCCAGTCTGGCTGGCAGTGACTGAGTGGTTGACAGACGGCAAGCAACGGAATGTACGTGCTCTGTGATGTCATAGCAGTCAGCTGAGAGAGGCTCGTGATGTCATCGCTGAGCTGGCTGGCTGGCTGGCTGGCGGGCTGGCTGGCTCTGTGTGTGTGTGTGTTTGTGTGTGTGTCTGTTTTTCTGTTTGTCAGTCTGTCTGTCTGTCTCTCTCTCTCTCTCTCTCCCTCTCAATTCATTTGTATTGTCAAAGCAATTGGACATACATACATTCATACATATATATATATATATATATATACATACATACATACATGCTAGAAAGTCATTACTATGTTATCTTAAAGGCTAACTAAGCAGAACATATATCATTATAGAACAGAGTTCATAGGTCTACACATGGTATTAGGGAACAGGCACATAGGTCATTCTGTTTGACATTGTCCTGACCTTCTAGCTTGACCTTATCTTTCTTAAGTATACAAGAAAGAAAAACAGTTGTGAGAAAAGAATTTCTAACTTTCCTTCCACACATACATACATACATACATACATACATACATACATACATACATACATACAAACCAGAGGCATGCAAAAAAATATAAAGAGGAAGAAAATGTTGTATAGCACATACAAAAGGGATGGTGATGAAACAAAATACATAGAATATGTTGAGCTGCAAAGAGATCTTAAGAAAGGGATCAGGAAAGCAAAGAGGGAAATAGAAAGAAACATAGCTCTTGGAGCTACAACCAATGCAATGAGCTTTTTTCAAAATTACAACAGCAAGCGGTCAATTAAGGAGGAGGTGAAACAGATAAAGGGCAAAAATGGAGGTATCTTGGAAAACGAACAAGATGTGGCAAATATTCTAAATGAGTATTTCACAGAGGTTTTTACAAAAGAAAAAACAGATGACATGCCACAGGTTGACAATCAGTCCAGTCAAACCCTAAGAGAGATGAGGATAAATAAGGAGGAGGTACTAAAGGGACTAGCAGAATTAAAATCAAACAAATCACCTGGGCCAGATGGGATATTTCCAACAGTACTTAAAGAAATGAGGGAAATTATGTATAGGCCGCTAACTCGATTATTCCAAATGACACTTAGAACAGGGGATGTTCCCACTGACTGGAAGACAGCAAATTTCATACCAATCCACAAGAAAGTGGAGAAAATAGAGGAGCATCTCAATGAAAACCATATTCTTGGAGATAGTCAACATGGGTTTAGACGAGGCAGATCATGTCTTACTAACTTAATAAATTTTTTTGAACATGCAACTGCAGCTGTAGATCACGTGAAAGCATATGATATGATATACTTAGATTTCCAAAAAGCTTTTGATAAGGTTCCACACCAAAGACTGATCCTCAAATTGGAAGCTGTAGGCATTCAGGGTCATGTAAGTAGATGGATTATGAACTGGTTGATGTATAGGAAACAGATTAGAGGAGTCACTTCTAACTGGAGTGAGGTTGTTAGTGGAGTTCCACAGGGATCAGTACTAGGGCCTTTGCTTTTTCTAATCTATATTAATGATCTGGACTCTGGGATACTTAGCAACCTTGTCAAATTTGCAGATGATACTAAAATAGGTGGCTTAGCAGATACAATCTTGGCAGCACATGCTATTCAGAGGAACTTAGATAAATTCAGTTGTGGGCTGACACCTGGCAAATGAAATTCAATGTGGACAAGTGCAAGGTAATACATGCAGGAAACAAAAATGTCCACTATAATTACACTATGGGAGGTACAGATCTAGATGAAGTAATGCATGAGAAAGACCTAGGAATCTATGTGGATTCACTTTCTCCATCCAAACAATGTGGGGAAGCAATACAAAAGGCATACAGAATGCTAGGGTATATCGTCAAAAGTGTAGAATTTAAAACAAGGGAAGTAATGTTAAGACTGTACAATGCGCTAGACCTCATCTGGAATACTGTGTACAGTTCTGGGCACCACACTTCAAGAAGGATATTGCTGCTTTAGAGGCAGTTCAGAGGAGAGCAACCAGACTTATTCCAGGTCTGAAGGGAAAGTCCTACTCGGAGAGACTGAGGGAACTGAACCTTTTCACCCTGGAACAGAGGAGATTACGTGGGGACTTGATCCAAGTCTTCAAAATCATGAAAGGTTCCTCAAACCAGAGGAGCTTTTCCAGATCAGCAGGGACACACAAACCAGGGGACACAAATGGAAATTGGGCTTCAAGGCATTCAAGATGGAAAGTGGTAGAAGCTGAAAGTTTGGGAACATTTAAAAATAGACTGGATAGGATCCATGGATCACTTAGATATTAATGGACACCAAACGAGCATGATGGGTCGAATGGCCTCCTCTCGTTTGTAAACTTTCTTATGTTCTTATGTTCTTATGTTCTTATGAATGTTCCCTAAGCATGTTTCAAATGTTCCCTAATTTATGTTACAAATGTGCCTTAGCACCTCTCTCTCTCTCTCTCTCTCTCTCTCTCTCTCTGTAGATGCATCATAGGGAACATATGTAACAGTCTCTCTTTTTGTTTACCAAAAATGAGAGTGAACGTATTTCAAGTGGGTGTTGCCTTGGTTGGAAACGTTTTAAGATTATTTACGAAGTGTAAAGTGGATTTGTCTCAGTTCTCCGTAGTTTTCAATGTATGTGCCATTCAGTAGCGTTAATGTTACAGATGTGCCCTATGCAGTGGTAGGGTCAATAAAATGTCAGTAAAACTTTATTTTAGCAATTATGGAGGGGAAGAACTGCAAATAGAGGGTCCCCACTAATTATCTAACTTACCAACAACGTTTCAAATTAGGTCTTGCGAAGCTGCCAAATAATGCTGTATAATCGTATGTGTCTTCATACACCGGCTGCTATAGTCTGATAGCTTTGATTATATATATATATTTTCTCGTGAACCACAAATGCTATTTGCTTGATTTTTACAGAGTATGTTATAAATACCATTCTTATGAAGCCTGACAAATTGTATGATTATGAATATTTTCAAATCATTTGTTTGTTTTTCCTAACATGTTACAAATGTTCCCTATGTGAAAGATGCATTATATCTTAATAACGTCTAAACAATTAAAGATATACAGATTATTATTTTCGGTAAAGTTATAACACATTGCTATTAACTATGTGTGTCAGTAAAAGTTTAAAAAATCCTAACAATTTTTTATTGATCCTGCAAAATAAGTGTTTAGGGAACATTTGTAACATAGTTAGGGTTAGCCACTGGGTAAGGGTTACATCTTCAGCAGTAAGTTTATTCATGTTAATTATTCTCATCAATGTTAAAGAACAATAAGTTCTATTATGTGTGTCGATAAAATGCTGATATTCCATAACGTTTGCTTGTGTATTCTGCAAAACACATATTTAGGGAACATTTGTAACATTAGGGTTACGATTTGCCATAGACGCGGAATGAGTTTGATTGTGATGTTAAATGGGGTTTAAAGACGCAGTCGCCTCAGTGCTGATTACTATTGCTGTGTTTCTCCACTTCTACTCCATGCTTGGGAACGCCCACATCCAGTGACGTCAAAACCGGTGGAAAAGCGGGCCGGTTCAAAAAAGATCAGCTGGATCCCAGGCCGAGCAGCAGCTCCGGCTCCAGCACCGGCACCATGTCGCTGGAAAAGCGCTAAGTGAGCTCACAGTGAGCTCAGTGTAATGTCTGCTCTGGTGAGCTCACAGTATGACCTAGTCGTGAGTTCACGTCTTCACTGGGTAGTCCTTGACAACTTAATTGACTCAATTCTTGGGCTTAATTGGTCAAAATGACCATTGCAAATCGATTCTGAAAAGCAGAAGTCAGGCCAGTAACACACAGACACAGCCCGGTAAGCTGTACAACCTTAATTAAACATACAGATGGGCTCCAAACAGCACAGAGGAATTTAACAAAGCAATCAGTTCTACAGAAATAACCAACATCATCAACTCTTTCCTCAGCTCACAGTATCAGCCTGACATCTCAGGACTAAATCTGGCCATAAATGATATCAATCAAATATTTCAAATTGCAGCCACAATGGCAAATCTTAAAAAGACAAAGAAAAAGATAAACCAGAATCACACACACACACAGACATGGTTTGATGATGAGTGTAAATCAATACGAACAAATTTAAGGCACCTATCCAATCAAAAACATCCAGTTCTGGGAAATGTGGAACAATTTAAATTCAACAAAACAACAAGAATTGGCAATACAAAATGGAACCATTTGGAAAAAATACTTTGAAAAGCTTTATGAAGATATCCAACAAAATGATCTGACACACAAACAAATTGAACCCAGGGAAAAACTGAAATTACTCGAACAATCAATTAAAAATAATCAAAACCCAACTGATGCTCCAATCACCCTACAGGAAATATCTAAAAAGCTCCAGGCACTTCCACCCAGAAAAGCCTGCATCCCGGACAGCATCAGCACTGAGATGCTCAAACACAGCAGCGCACAACTGCAGGAGGCTGAGCTTAAATTGTTCAACATGGTCCTCAGCACCCCTGACTTTAACCTGGCAGTGAAGGCACTCAAAGACAAAACAAGAAGAGCTTTCTACACAATCAGAAGAAGAACACACCAAACCACGCATGCAGGGCAGAATAAGGCCGCTACCCAACTCTCATTAATATAAAGAAAAGAGCACTGCAATTCTGGTGCACCTGAAGAAAAGTGAGTCAGACTCACTGCAGTACAAGGTCCTCCAAACCCAAGAGTTCAGCCCTGAAAAGAGTCCCCTGAGTCAGCTGGCCCTGAAGCTCACGGCACTGACCCCCGCTAATACTGCGAACAGAGACCAGCTTCAGGTCAGCACTGCTTACCTGCCCCCAATTAGAGTCAACCAAATCATAAAGATAATCAAAACCTCCTATCTGGAACATTGGAACAATGAAACCAAATTCCCAAAGTAAACTGGATTGCTATCGGGCCCTAAACAGAGAAAACACCCTGACAGAGTATCTCTTCACTGTCAGAGATACGAAGCAGAGACGCATCCTGACCAAGTACAGGCTCAGTGACCACAGCCTGGCCATAGAGACAGGCCGACACAGGCAGAGCTGGCTGCCCAGAGAGGAGCGGCGCTGTGGTCACTGCGAGACAGGAGAGGTCCAGACAGAGATGCACTTCCTCCTCCACTGCAATAAATATGCCAAAATAAGGGACACATTCTTTAATAAATTCATAAATATTGTAAAATCATTTTCTGAATTGATACATGAAAAACAAATAGCTATCCTCCTGGGGGAGGGACACACTGCCCCCCTGGCCGCCCAATATGTAGCCGCCTGCCACAGCCTGAGGGGCTCACTGTGAAAACATACAGGAGCACCAGCTGTAAACTTGTTAAGTATAAATAAAGTAAATGTACATGTCTATTAAGATTTTATTTATACATTATTTTTCTTACCTTTTATTATTTTTCAATTTATGTATATAATATTAACTGCTTTGGCAACACTACGAAACTGTTTGTCATGCTAATAAAGCACCCTTGAATTGAATTGAGAGAGAGAGAGAGAGATTGTGTGAACAGAGCACTGCTGTAATACAGCATGAAAAGAGCCGGTGCAGTGAAGCGATGATTACAATAATGATTATTAAAAGAGTTATATATGATATTAATGATTTAATTGAGGTTATAATGGACAAGTCAAAAGGTTAAAATGTTTGGCTCTATGTAGGTTTCGAGCCGCGCTGTTTGGGGGCCCAGTGCTGCTCCGACGCCGCCGCTCTGATGCTCTGGGCGTTTAACCCGCAGCGCAACCGGAGCAGCACCGTAAAACAACTAGAAGACAGATCTTATAAAGTGTTATTTAGTTGTACATATACTGCACAGCACAAGAAACATTGGGAAAACAAGACAGCTATATGAGTGACATGTAATGTTATATGTACCTTGGATATTTTAGACGTTTTATTAAAGCACTGTCCTGTGCTACTGAAATATCATCAACTATTACAATTTGAAAGCTCCCCAAATCCTTTCAGATGCCTCTCCTAATGAAATGTGTGGAATTCAGATCGGGAATATTTGCCCGTTTGTGATCCATTCGCTTGTTCTACGTGCACATGCTATACAAATGAAAAGAATAGAAACCTATTGTGAATCCAAGGTTGTCTATTAGTGAGTAAGATGTTCATTAGATTCACATTTGAGTTGTATTTCATGTCAGGATGTGAGCGCAGTTGTGAAGGATTCAGAAATCAGTTCTTGGAATCGTATCCTAAACTGAGTGAGGGGCTGGATTTGAACTCATGAAGATTTCAGGATCTTGGATGTTATTCCTTGCCCTGATGAGGGGTACTCATGAAATATTGAAGGGACCCAGAAATCCACATTGGCTCTGCCATGATCTATGTAAGGCCACTACAAAGAGATCTTAATATGGATAAGGTACGAGCTTATTGTTTTTTGTTTTCATGTGTTTCCTAGTGCCAGTACATGATTATTCACCAGTCTTCTGTGCTGGGTTTTGAGGGTTTCACATGAAGCTGTATTGTAACATTTTTTTTGCTGTGAATCATGTGACTGCTGCAGTGCATGTTTTAGGTTCCTGTACTGTCCTTATCAACTGGGCCCCTGATGACGTGCCTCTTGTGACGGAGAGAGAATCACAGTGATGGCTGTAGCAGCGGGTATACAGTACTACATGATCTATTTTTAGTCTTACTTGTAGCAAAATGTATAAATGTGTTTAGTTGGTTACAGGAAATATGCATTCTAATTTAGTCTTACCAAAATAAATGTAATGCTCTCATTAAATGATTTCAAAATGAAGAAAAGCTGATTGGCTGCGATTTGATTTAATATCGTTTAAACTGTGATTATATGGTGTAGAACCGTGTGGGAAATAAGTGGAGAAATCATGGAGATAAAGCAAATAGAACTTTAATCGAGCCGCTCGGAAGCCCCACGTCAGGAATAATTCCTTCAGTGAGACTTAATGTTTACCAACATGAGTGCAGCTTTATAGGAAAATGACGTAACATCTTATGGCCGTTCATCCAATCAGAAGATACAGGTCCGGGTCCGTTTTATGATCTGTCCTCCCGTGAAGAGGTGATGGATCCAAAGCAGATGTCCGTCTTTGATGTGCACTAGGAAGATGCGATCCCACGGTCGTCATTTACCTAGTGTCAATCGCTCGTTAACAGAAACAATTCCTGCCTATCTGGAGAAACGATTAAGTCATTTAAGTCATTAAGTCAAACGATTAAGGGGGGCTTGATTTATGACTGATGTCAATCCATGCTATCTTTTGGAAATGCCGGTTGGCACGGGTTCGTAGCTCTGTGTCGGGATTTCGGCTCTCGTCCATTTCAAAGAGTTTTTATTTCCTACAGGCCCCCTTCCCCAGACATCTCACAGCAGGGATTCCAAGCTATTTGGCCCATTCTTGGTGCCATCCTCCCAAGACTGTCACTTTGATGTAAACCAGTTCACATGCTGATGAGTTAAGGAAATCTGATAAATTTGGGGGGGAGAGGTCTTCTTTAGATCAGTGCTTCAGCTCAGAGCTAAAATGCTCTTATCAGAATACACCCAACATAACGCTACACTGGTTAATTCTGTTCTGGGAAAACCACAATCCTGCAGGTTTAATAAGTCTCTCTACACATCAGTCCCTGAGTACCTTCAACCAATGGTCATTTTGACCAATTAAGCCCAAGAATTGAGTCAATTAAGTTGTCAAGGACTACCCAGTGAAGACGTGAACTCACGACTAGGTCACACTGTGAGCTCACCAGAGCAGACATTACACTGAGCTCACTGTGAGCTCACTTAGCGCTTTTCCAGCGACATGGTGCCGGTGCTGGAGCCGGAGCTGCTGCTCGGCCTGGGATCCAGCTGATCTTTTTTGAACCGGCCCGCTTTTCCACCGGTTTTGACGTCACTGGATGTGGGCGTTCCCAAGCATGGAGTAGAAGTGGAGAAACACAGCAATAGTAATCAGCACTGAGGCGACTGCGTCTTTAAACCCCATTTAACATCACAATCAAACTCATTCCGCGTCTATGGCAAATCGTAACCCTAATGTTACAAATGTTCCCTAAATATGTGTTTTGCAGAATACACAAGCAAACGTTATGGAATATCAGCATTTTATCGACACACATGATAGAACTTATTGTTCTTTAACATTGATGAGAATAATTAACATGAATAAACTTACTGCTGAAGATGTAACCCTTACCCAGTGGCTAACCCTAACTATGTTACAAATGTTCCCTAAACACTTATTTTGCAGGATCAATAAAAAATTGTTAGGATTTTTTAAACTTTTACTGACACACATAGTTAATAGCAATGTGTTATAACTTTACCGAAAATAATAATCTGTATATCTTTAATTGTTTAGACGTTATTAAGATATAATGCATCTTTCACATAGGGAACATTTGTAACATGTTAGGAAAAACAAACAAATGATTTGAAAATATTCATAATTACAGCATACAATTTGTCAGGCTTCATAAGAATGGTATTTATAACATACTCTGTAAAAATCAAGCAAATAGCATTTGTGGTTCACGAGAAAATATATATATATAATCAAAGCTATCAGACTATAGCAGCCGGTGTATGAAGACACATACGATTATACAGCATTATTTGGCAGCTTCGCAAGACCTAATTTGAAACGTTGTTGGTAAGTTAGATAATTAGTGGGGACCCTCTATTTGCAGTTCTTCCCCTCCATAATTGCTAAAATAAAGTTTTACTGACATTTTATTGACCCTACCACTGCATAGGGCACATCTGTAACATGAACGCTACTGAATGGCACATACATTGAAAACTACGGAGAACTGAGACAAATCCACTTTACACTTCATAAATAATCTTAAAACGTTTCCAACCAAGGCAACACCCACTTGAAATACGTTCATTCTCATTTTTGGTAAACAAAAAGAGAGATTGTTACATATGTTCCCTATGATGCATCTACAGAGAGAGAGAGAGAGACAGACACTAACACTCTCTCTCTCTCTCTCGCTCTCTCTCTCTCTCTCAGCTGGGAGTGTGTGGGAGGGGTCTGCAGTGAGCGGGAGTGCTGCTGAGAGCTCTGTCCTTTTGGCTGCGTTTTTTTGTTGCTTTACTTTTTTCAGTTTGTTTATTTTGTCTTCTGTTTTCAGTGCTTTTCTTATTGTGGGGGAACAGGGGAGGGGAGGGGGGAGTACCGGTAGTTCTTCCCGGGTCGGGGGGTCGGACCCCCTGAATGCGTCTTTTGAAAAACTGACCCGACGCCATGGAGTCAAGATCGCTCCGGTGCAGTTCTGCCCCCTAGAGCAGTGTGTGTTAGCGGTTGGGGAGGTAGCAGGGTGTGAAAATATCAAGTCTGCTGCCATTGTTATCTTCTTAAAAACCACTGATCTGGTCAATCAGCTAGTGGCTAATGGCACAGTGTTAGACGACACTTTCACCCCGGTGTTGCCGCTCGCTGCTCCTGCCCGGAAGGTAACGCTGTCTAACGTCCCTCCGTTCATCCGCACCGGCTCGGGCAGCTGATGTCCGGCATTAAGAGGGTCCCGCTGGGCTGCAAAGCCCCGCAACTGAAACACGTCATGTCCTTCCGAAGGCAGCTGTATATGATCCTCAATAACATCAATGAGGATCTTAATGTCATTTTTAAATTTAAGATCGACAATACCGACTACGTCGTGTTCGCTACTTCGGAGTCCATGAAGTGTTTCAGGTGTGGGAGCGAGGGGCATGTCGTGAGGAACTGTCCCGAGCAGGACAGGGAGCGGGAGGAGGAGCGGGGCGACGCGGGGAGGAATAGAGACACCGGCCCGCAGCCACAGATGCAGCGGGCAGACAGAGATCGAGCCCCGGCGGAGGAGACAGTCGCCGGTCGGACCGATGGTACCACTGATGCCGTGACGGGGGAAGAGCTGCCCGGAGGCGATGACGCACAGCTGGGGGACGGGGTCGAGGCAGCGGGGGATAGTGACGACCGAGACGCCGGGGGGAGATGGTGTTGAGGCGGTGCACGGGGCGCTGGTTAGTGACGAGGAACAACCTCAGCAGCCAGCAGACGGGCGGACAGACACACAGGGTGTAGCCGAGGAGGAGGCAGGGCCAGGCTCGGCGGTACAAGCCGAGGCGCCGGGTGGAAAAAACGCACTAAGAAGGTGCTGGGAGGGAGCACGGACGGTGTTGGTAAATAGTGGCAGTAAAAGAAGTGGTGGCACAGTAGTGAAGCTGGGGTAGCGAGCGGCTTGGTGGGGAAAGGTCCGGCTACACGCTGGAGCATCGCGGCTCGGAGTGACAGTGAGGGCGGCTTCACGGATTCCTCTCTCGCCTCCTCGTCCTCGGTGAGTCAGAGCTGCAGTGAAGGATATCAGGAGGTTTTTAGAGAAAACGAAGGGAAAGAGGTCTGTTGTAGTGGAGCAGTTTTTCCCAGATCGTGCACGCCTGCTGGCCTCTATTAAGTTTTTACAGAAACCCTGACCTATCAATTTGTACAACACTCACTGAAAACCATGGTTGGGGTCAATTCCTGTTTTTCAATTCCAATTCCTCTTACAAATCAATTCAAAATTGCAATTACTTTTTGCATTCACAGAATATTCTTTATTGGAATTGAATTGAAAAGGGAATTAAAAATTGAATTGGAATTGACCCCAACCCTGTTGAAAACAAAACAAAAAATACAGATCTGGTTCTTCAAATCTTCACTCTGGTTTCATTGTGTCGTAGTTCATTTATCTTGCTGTTAATTGCACCACCAATTACACTCTTTGGGGTACTGGGCAATTTTTTCAAGGTAGCCCCTAAAAAACATGTATCACATAGATTTAATGACTTGCACATAGATATATAAAAATCTTTTAATAAACATACCACATATCTTTGAGAAGGGTTCATTAGTTACATATTGCCACAGTAAATCAACATTTTTGTGTGTGGGTGTATTTAAACGTTTTGGTGTATGCTCTTAAACTTGTCTTACACTAGTTCATAGTAAAATCTGTACTTGGCGAAGCAGCTATGCAAAGGCAGTCTTTTCTCCATTAATACCTTGCTTAAGCATTACATTGATGTGGCACAACTGGACTGAAATGTGAAGTATTTGCTCAAAAGTCAAATTTAAATGAGACATGAAAGTTTATATTGTCAAGGATCCCATGGCACTATTCATTATTATTATGTATTAATATGTCTGAAGCATTAATCCAAGGTGATTTACAAGGTGTTGTTGAAAGAGTGACGTGGCTGAATTCTAAGTCAGGCTTCCCTCAATCAGGTCTAACAAATTTGTTATGACTCCACCTTTACTGCTGTGTAGTAATCTGCTGGTACAAAATGGCTGCACCCCAGAGGGTGGTGGGTGAAGTGAGTCTGTACAGCACTTTGGGATCTTTCCAGCTGCTACATGTAAGGTATTATTATTTATTAATAAATTAACTCTAGTCTCTGAAACTAAAACAAAGGCCAAAGGAACATTTCAAATGCTAACCCTTTGTGTTCTATACAGTTAAAAAGGAGAGTTAGAAATTTTGTACAACAGCATTTACATACCATATATGGCTTCCACCTTTAAGCGATCCAGAGGTGTCTTTTTCTCCGAAGTTGGATCTCTCTTGCTGCCACCACCACGAAGATTGCTCTTTAATAATGTTGGAAAGTCAAAAACAGCAACCGTCAGGGTTCTTGCATATGACGTATTCGTGCTGCACCTCTCTGCAAGGATCCAGGACAGTTTGTCAATGTAAACTCCAGTGCCTGGGAATATTTCCACCTAAAAGACAATGGTAAATAAAAAACAAGTTTATCCCCAAACTATTCTTATATTATGTTAAGTGGAATACATTATCAGTAAGGCTGTGATTTTGTTACAGAAATGTGTTATTAAAGACCACAGTATGTCTCAATTCTAAGTTTATTAATTTACAGACATAATAAAGTCAGTGAATCTGTGACACCCATAATTCAATTACATTCTTATTATCAACTATAACTATGAATATAACTGATAATGTAGCATCATTAGATTGTTTACAACCAATATTTGTTTTCAATATATATATTTTTACCTTGTCTTTGTAATATTGTAGACCAAGAGTGTTATACCTGTTTTGGTGATTCTTTGTCAGATTCAGAACAATTTGCTGTGGGGCTGTCAGAACCACTTGATGGTGACACACTTTTGTCTTCATTGCTGATAAATGTGGCTTTTGTTACAATTTTTTTCAGATTGTCCAAAAGGTCTGGAATCTCTGGAGAAAAAAACCTTAGTATTAAATGATAATCATTTCTAGTAATATATTTAATACAAAGTGAAAACAAAACCATCAATGCCTGCAATTATACTTGAGAGACTTGCTCTATGTTATTGGCAAACTGACCTTTTTGTGGGTCATTAACATTAGCTACAAAAAAAATAAAAAAGATAAAATACAAGAATTACCAGGTCTAATGTAATGCATATAGTCATTAATGTAGGATTATGAAGTTATGTTGAAAAACTTTATTTAATAATCAGTATTATTAAACTATTAGACAGTGCACATTAAGAGTCTGTATTGTGGTTCTAGATTACTTCAGTATGATCAACTATAATACATTACTCTGGAATCTAAATTACTGAAGAATAACATTTATCAAGGTAAGGAATTATTTGCTATAAATAAAAAAACTTACCATCAACCATACGGTTTCGAAGACATTGGTTTTCATTTTTAAGTCTTGTGTTTTCCTTTTCGAGCTGCTTAACTTTTTGCTGTAGCTCAACTTCACTGGACTCTTTAAATGTCTGTAGAATATGACGGGATCTAATTCTTGAAGCTCCATCGGTTTTCTTTCTTATTTTGTGCTGTATTCAGAGAGGAAGAGAGTTTAAAATGAAAATATATATATATATATGAATATGATTAAAAAAAAACAATCCTGCAATACATTTATTTAATATTTGCAGTAATTATCTCACCGGTAACTGTGGTTCATCAAGGTCACTATCATCTGAAATTTGAAGTTTTTTGTTTGGTTTAGGTACTCTCTTCATTTTAGGACAGGGCATTTTTGTTAGGTCATTAAGTTTTCTTCTTAGTTCGCCTTCTTTTCCTAAAATAAAAATAAAATAAATAAAACCCTGCATTATGTCCACAGATATTTGGGGATTATATTTATTTGTCATAAAAATACTGTGCTTTGACCATACAAATTAAGATGAACAGCCAACACTGAATCAAAACTGAAGTTAAATTATATCTGGTTTAATTTATTTTGTGATTTGGGGGATTTTATTGTAAAGCACAACACACAATAAATCGTTCTTACAAATGCCAGTCAAGTATGACGAGTTTTAGCGCCCTCACCACCACCTACCATGTTATAAGAGTATGTTAGAAGTACAACACATTAATAACTTAAACATTCATTTCAAATATACTGTGATTGTATATATCAAATAGCATGTAAAGACTTTAATGTTTTTTTTTTTTAAATAAACATTGTTACCAGTCATAATGATCTGCGCTTCATGGACAGGCCATCCACCTTTTGGAGGTTTGTTCGTGTCTCTCCACTCTGCTCTGAAGTTTCGAGTCGTCTCTTCGTCATCATCAGCAATGCTGAATAAATCAAAATTGCGAAAGCAAGCAGTGGGAATCACGCTGTAAGAGTCTTTGTCGACCCCGCTTTCCCACTTCACCAACGCGTGCATCACCGCCATACTACCTTCACCTTCTCGTCCGTTTTTTCTGCGCCTTTTTCCCCCGACAAGTCACGGCACAAAAAACAGTCCCGCTCTGCATTCTGGTACTTGGCGTTCTTAATAACACCAACAGGGTGTAATCGCATAGACCACTCGAGTATAAAGTACTACATATCCCATCAGTTACAGTTTTTTTTCATCTTCTGAAACTGCAATTTAGCACTTTCAACTGTTTCTTAGTGATTCCTAGAATTACTAACCGGTATTGTAGTCAATGTGTTTATAACCTTTTTTGTTTAACGATTTGTGTGTTATCCTATGGGATCCCATGGTCTTTGATTTGGTCACGGAAGTGATTTGTCTTTGATTTGTTGATCTAGAGTTGAATTTTAATTAGTTTTTCCCTTTTGTATAATTAGTGTAGTGCTACATTTAGTCTTTGTTTTTAAATAAATTTGACAATTTATATCTTTGGAATTGGTGTCTGCGTCCAATTATTACAGAAATTGAGTTCTACAAGACTCCAGGATTCGTGATAAGGTGATACTATGAATTCACTTCTTTAATTGAAATGTATAAGTGTACCTTACGCTACATATATGTATGTATGTATGTATGTATGTCCAATTGCTTTGACAATACAAATGAATTGAATTGAGAGGGAGAGAGAGAGAGAGAGAGAGAGAGACAGACAGACAGACTGACAAACAGAAAAACAGACAGACACAGACACACACACACACAGAGCCAGCCAGCCAGCCAGCTCAGCGATGACATCACGAGCCTCTCTCAGCTGACTGCTATGACATCACAGAGCACGTACATTCCGTTGCTTGCCGTCTGTCAACCACTCAGTCACTGCCAGCCAGACTGGCTGGCTGGCTGGATGGGGGGGCTGCTTGCTGCTGCTGCGTACCTTAGCAAGCTTATTTGCTTGACCGGCCTTCCTACTCCTCTGCCCACATGCCCACCTATGCCCGATCTGCTGTTCACCTGGATCACAGCTCCGCCCCAACAAGGCAGAGCCCCCCAAGAATGGTACAAACTCACCCACGATCCCCTCCACGGAAAGCTTTAGCAAAAGGCAAAAGCGTTATACGTAATGAAGAGGAACCCGAGTCCAAGACGCATCCGACCAGCCATACATATTTGTGTGTATTAAAGATCACATTTTCTTACATTTAGTTTTTCTGTACTTTATTACATCTTATTGTGATTTATAAAAGTATTGTTTCTTTTCCATATGTATGTATGTATGTGTGTGTGTGTGTGTGTGTGTGTGTGTGTGCCTGTCTCTGTGTGAAAGTGTGTGTGTGTGTGTGTGTGTGTGTGTGTGTGTATATGTCTCTCTGTGAAAGTGTGTGTGTGGGTGTGACAGTGTGTGTGAGTGTCTGTCTGTCTGTCTGTCATGTAACTCGCACTTCTGTGAGGGCACCATTTTTGCAGAAGAGATGTACACATTTTGGAGCAACATATGCTGCCATCCAGACATCATCTTTTCCAGTGACGTCCCTGCATTTTCAAACAGATCACATTTTATTACACTTTGTTTATCTGTACTTTATTACATCTTATTGTGATTTATACTTGTAATGTTTCTTTTCCATATATATGTATGTACAGTGGGGGAAAAAAGTAATTGATCCCCTGCTGATTTTGTACGTTTGCCCACTGACAAAGAAATTATCAGTCTATAATTTTAATGGTAGGTGTATTTTAGCAGTGAGAGACAGAATAACAACAAGAAAATCCAGAAAAATGAATTTCAAAAAAGTTATAAATTGATTTGCATGTTAATGAGGGAAATAAGTATTTGACCCATTTTCAATGCCCTGGCTTAGGGTTCTCACCCATGATTTGACAGTACATGGCCCCGTCCATCGTCCCTTTGATGCGGTGCAGTTGTCCTGTCCCCTTAGCAGAAAAACAGCCCCAAAGCATAATGTTTCCACCTCCATGTTTGATGGTGGGAATGGTGTTCTTGGGGTCATTCCTCCTCCTCCAAACACGGCGAGTTGAGTTGATGGCAAAGAGCTTGATTTTGGTCTCATCTGAGACCACTTTCATCCAGTTCTCCTCTGAATCATTCAGATGTTCATTGGCAAACTTCAGACGGGTCTGTACATGTGCTTTCTTGAGCAGGGGGACCTTGCGGGCGCTGCAGGATTTCAGTCCTTCACGGCATAGTGTGTTACCAATTGTTTTCTTGGTGACTATGGTCCCAGCTACCTTGAGATCATTAACAAGATCCTCCCATGTAGTTCTGGGCTGATTCCTCACCGTTCTCATGATCATTGAAACTCCACGAGGTGAGATCTTGCATGGAGCCCCAGACTGAGGGAGACTGACAGTTATTTTGTGTTTCTTCCATTTGCGAATAATCGCACCAACTGTTGTCACCTTCTCACCAAGCTGCTTGGTGATGGTCTTGTAGCCCATTCCAGCCTTGTGTAGGTCTACAATCTTGTCCCTGACATCCTTGGACAGCTCTTTGGCCATGGTGGAGAGTTTGGAATCTGATTGATTGATTGCTTCTGTGGACAAGTGTCTTTTATACAGGTAACGAGCTGAGATTAGGAGCACTCCCTTTAAGAGAGTGCTCCTAATCTCAGCTCGTTACCTGTATGAAAGACACCTGGGAGCCAGAAATCTTGCTGATTGATAGGGGATCAAATACTTATTTCCCTCATTAACATGCAAATCAATTTATAACTTTTTTGAAATGCGTTTTTCTGGATTTTCTTGTTGTTATTCTGTCTCTCACTGCTAAAATACACCTACCATTAAAATTATAGACTGATCATTTCTTTGTCAGTGGGCAAACGTACAAAATCAGCAGGGGATCAAATACTTTTTTCCCTCACTGTATGTATGTATGTATGTATGTATGTAAGTGTGTGTGTGTCTGTCTCTGTGTGAAAGTGTGTGTGTGTGTCTGTCTGTGAAAGTGATTGTGTGTGAAAGTGTGTGTGTCTGTCTGTCTGTCTGTGAAAGTGTGTGTGTGTGTGTGTGTGCGTGTGTCTGTCTGTGAAAGTGTGTGTTTGTGTGTGTATGGGTGTGACAGTGTGTATGAGTGTCTGTCATGTAACTCGCACATCTGTGAGGGCACCATTTTTGCAGAAAGAGATGTACACATTTTGGAGCAACATATGCTGCCATCCAGACATCGTCTTTTCCAGGGACGTACCTGCATTTTTCAGCAGGATAACGCCAAACCACATTCTGCCCAGATTTCAAGCGCATGGTTGCATAGGCAGAGAGTGCGGGTGCTAGCATGGCCTGCCTGCAGTCCTGACCTGTCTCCGAATTGAGAATGTGTGGCGCACTATGAAGTGCAAATTAAGACAACGAAGGCCCTGTGCAGTTGCGCAGCTGAGGAAATGCATAATGGATGAATGGGGGAAAATCCCGCTTGCTAAACTTAACCAAGTGGTGTCTTCAGTGCCCAAGTGCTTAATAAGTGTTATTAAAAGAAAAGGTGATGTTACATAGTGGTAAACAGTCGACTGTCCCAACTTTCTTGGTTTCTTTTCACTGCTAATGAGATGCTGTAGAGTGAGTTAGTTATATTGCTTTCAGGAGCTCTAATCGTATTGATGAGTTCATGCAGCATTTGTAATTGAATTTCAAAAAGAAATCTTTGCTGTCTGGCCTGTGTGTATGAGATGTACTCTGTCAATCTTTGGCTAACAACTGAAACATTGGTAGAACAGAAATGGCAACATAAAAAAGAAAAGTACATTTTAAAAGAGCACATTAAATAGGATGAATATACAGTTTTTTACAATCACTTTGTCACTAATTTCAGAACCTTGATGTCATTTTTCAAAACTCTAGACACAAAACTCAAAACGGTCATCACTTGTAACACAGGCTGTCCAATGTTCAAAACATTGCATTGTGCATTCATATCTTTAAAGAAACCTAGCACTTGCAGACTTGTTGGTTCAAATAACTCATTTATCATGAAATACCATAGTAACATAGTAACACAGAAGATACCGATAGTTTCACTGTGTAGTTGTTCGTACAATCATTAAATATTGTAGTACAAAATATGTGATACATGTTTCATTATGGTACTACACATAAATACATCACTGTAAAAGGACTAGTAGAGAGAATACTACAGACACAGTGGAATCATTGAACAAAATCTGAAATGTATTGATGCAATACAATCAAATCACACCATAGGTTTCTTTGAATCCATGCAAAAATAATTAGCTACAAAAACGAACAAAACTACAGTAAAATGTCAACTGCAGTGTTCCTCACCTGGCTTAGTGTAAAAAGCAAAACAAAGGATTGATTACTGTACTTCTAAATTTCCATCAGCCCTGTGTTCAGGTTCAGGTTCTCACAACCATTTTTCACAAGAGGCATTTTGAAACTGAACATACCTGAACATACTCAGTCATCAGCTGCTTCACTCTGTCTGCATTTCTTTCAAAAGGCACACTATACTCTGTGCTACACATTGGTATGCAGTATACAGTCATTTGACAATTGAGAGTAGCCTAATGTTTAGTGCATGCTGAAGACTTGCCGCTTCTCAGTACGGAAATTTCTGATGATTGAGGCCACAGCTGATCCTGAGTTGATTCTGAGGTTTGATTGAATCATTGTAGCTGCCTCAGTCATGGTCATGCCATGATTTACAACATGCTCTACAACTATTTCTCGGATTTCACTGGACACTATTTGCTGTTGCTGCCGCTGTCTGGTCCGTGGCCTTGTCCTCTACCACGTTCCCCCAACACCTCTCAAATGAGGCCCATGGCTGCCTCTCTGGTGAGGCCTAAGCCCTCCTCTATGACGAGGCCCACGACCACCTCTCAGAAGGGGTGCATGTCCCCTTCCATTCCTTTGACCACCACGTCTTCCTCCTCCCACTGCTTGACCTCTATTGTGACCTGGATGACCTGCCGGCTCCATGTTATCACTGTGTTGCTCGGGTGGATAGCACTCATTTCACTCGATACTCGTACCACAATGTGAAATCAATCATCAATAACCAGTTGGCAGTATTGGAAAAGCAATTACAAGGGCCTGCATACATACAGTAATGTCAAATCTGATGTGGAAGAACAATCATCTTCAACCAGGTTGGAGCGTTAGTTGCAATGCCTTTAATACACGCAGCGTGGAGAGGAACAGTGACTCAAGAAGATCCCAAAGTCGCTCTGCCTTCATTTTAACAGTCAGAGCTTTTATACACAAAAATCAATGAGCTGGTTATAATCAGAAAGTCATTACTATGTTATCTTAAAAGTTAGCTAAGCAGAATTTATATCATTATAGGACAGAGTTCATAGATCAACACATGGATTAGGGAGCAGGCACTTCAATCATACTGTTTGACATTGTCTCCAAGATTCTCATCGTAAATAACAAGCAGAAATCAAACTACCTTCTGGCCTGACCTTCTAGCTTGACCTTATCTTTCTTAAGTATACAAGAGAGAAAAACAGGTATTAGAGAAAGAATTTCTAACTTTCCTTCCACACTGAAAACATGGTGTGGAAAAGTGCTACATGATGATGAATGATGATGAAATATTACATCCATAGATAATGTAGTCCAACTGGTTCATGCTCCTCGGTTATTGGTGTCAATGGATCTCATTATCCTGAAACTTTCATGATCGAAACATGGAATACTGTTCGTCAGTTTCCATAAAACTATGAATTAAGAGTAATGCAACAGTCACTTATCATTTTGAGCAGCTGTATCAATTGATAGTTAGATCTTTGTAATGAAATGAATAGACAGTGATCTCAGATGTAATGTGTGAATTGCATTTTGAAATGGTAATACTTTGACGTTAAGTTGTATCATTTTAGTTCAATGAACAAATGATCTGAGGTTGATGTGTATTGTATCCAAGCAATTGAAAAATGTGCATTTTGATCATCGGGTGTGAGTTTTGTGTCTAGAGTTTTGAAAAATGACATCAAGGTTCTGAAATGAGTGCCAAAGTGATTGTAAAAAAGTGTAATATCAGGGGACAGTGGCTATTACTGATCTGGCCTTCCGTGGCCTCTGTATTAATGTAACAGGTCACATTGTATGTGTACACTGATACTTGATAGTATAATATAGTACAAGTAAAAAACATACATAGGTATCATAGAAGTATTTTGCAGAAATGATTATGGATACTTATCAAAATGGAGAGGAAATGCTAAATCCAGTCTCCCCAGGCTGAGCTTCTATTGCTACACCTGCTAAGTGGCTGCTGGCCCCACTATATGGATAGAGCCACACCAAGTACAAGAGTCTCCCCATTGCTATTTATATCTCCCTATCCAGTCTTCTATACGTGTCAGGTATACAAGTGTGTGTGTGTGTGTGTGTGTGTGTGTGTGTGTGTGTCTGTCTGTCTGTCTGTGAAAGTGTGTGTGTGTGTGTGTGTGTGAAAGTGTGTGTGAGTGTCTGTCTGTCTGTCTGTCATGTAACTTGCACATCTGTTAGGGCACCATTAATGCAGAGATGTACACATATTGTTTATTTTCCATATATATGTATGTATGTATGTATGCATGTCCAATTGCTTTGACAATACAAATGCACTGAATTGAGACAGAGAGAGAGAGAGAGAGAGAGAGAGAGAGAGGTGCTAAGGCACATTTGTAACATAAATTAGGGAACATTTGAAACATGCTTAGGGAACATTCATAAGAACATAAGAACATAAGAACATAAGAAAGTTTACAAACGAGAGGAGGCCATTCGACCCATCATGCTCGTTTGGTGTCCATTAATATCTAAGTGATCCATGGATCCTATCCAGTCTATTTTTAAATGTTCCCAAACTTTCAGCTTCTACCACTTTCCATCTTGAATGCCTTGAAGCCCAATTTCCATTTGTTGTCCCCTGGTGCGTGTGTCCCTGCTGATCTGGAAAAGCTCCTCTGGTTTGAGGAACCTTTCATGATTTTGAAGACTTGGATCAAGTCCCCACGTAATCTCCTCTGTTCCAGGGTGAAAAGGTTCAGTTCCCTCAGTCTCTCCGAGTAGGACTTTCCCTTCAGACCTGGAATAAGTCTGGTTGCTCTCCTCTGAACTGTCTCTAAAGCAGCAATATCCTTCTTGAAGTGTGGTGCCCAGAACTGTACACAGTATTCCAGATGAGGTCTAGCGCATTGTACAGTCTTAACATTACTTCCCTTGTTTTAAATTCTACACTTTTGACGATATACCCTAGCATTCTGTATGCCTTTTGTATTGCTTCCTCACATTGTTTGAATGGAGAAAGTGAATCCACATAGATTCCTAGGTCTTTCTCATGCATTACTTCATCTAGATCTGTACCTCCCATAGTGTAATTATAGTGGACATTTTTGTTTTACTGCATGTATTACCTTGCACTTGTCCACATTGAATTTCATTTGCCAGGTGTCAGCCCACAACTGAATTTATCTAAGTTCCTCTGAATAGCATGTGCTGCCAAGATTGTATCTGCTAAGCCACCTATTTTAGTATCATCTGCAAATTTGACAAGGTTGCTAAGTATCCCAGAGTCCAGATCATTAATATAGATTAGAAAAAGCAAAGGCCCTAGTACTGATCCCTGTGGAACTCCACTAACAACCTCACTCCAGTTAGAAGTGACTCCTCTAATCTGTTTCCTATACATCAACCAGTTCATAATCCATCTACTTACATGACCCTGAATGCCTACAGCTTCCAATTTGAGGATCAGTCTTTGGTGTGGAACCTTATCAAAAGCTTTTTGGAAATCTAAGTATATCATATCATATGCTTTCACGTGATCTACAGCTGCAGTTCCATGTTCAAAAAAATGTATTAAGTTAGTAAGACATGATCTGCCTCGTCTAAACCCATGTTGACTATCTCCAAGAATATGGTTTTCATTGAGATGCTCCTCTATTTTCTGTCTAATCATTTTTTCCAACATTTTACAGGTGATGCAGGTGAGACTGATTGGTCTGTAATTTCCTGGCTCAGTTTTGTCCCCTTTCTTGTGGATTGGTATGAAATTTGCTGTCTTCCAGTCAGTGGGAACATCCCCTGTTCTAAGTGTCATTTGAAATAATCGAGTTAACGGCCTATACATAATTTCCCTCATTTCTTTAAGTACTGTTGGAAATATCCCATCTGGCCCAGGTGATTTGTTTGATTTTAATTCTGCTAGTCCCTTTAGTACCTCCTCCTCATTTATCCTGATCTCTCTTAGGGTTTGACTGGATTGATTGTCAACCTGTGGCATGTCATCTGTTTTTTCTTTTGTACAAACCTCTGTGAAATACTCATTTAGAATATTTGCCACATCTTGTTCGTTTTCCAAGATACCTCCATTTTTGCCCTTTATCTGTTTCACCTCCTCCTTAATTGACCGCTTGCTGTTGTAATTTTGAAAAAAGCTCATTGCATTGGTTGTAGCTCCAAGAGCTATGTTTCTTTCTATTTCCCTCTTTGCTTTCCTGATCCCTCTCTTAAGATCTCTTTGCAGCTCAACATATTCTATGTATTTTGTTTCATCACCATCCCTTTTGTATGTGCTATACAACATTTTCTTCCTCTTTATATTTTTTTGCATGCCTCTGGTTTGTATGTATGTATGTATGTATGTATGTATGTATGTGTGGAAGGAAAGTTAGAAATTCTTTTCTCACAACTGTTTTTCTCTCTTGTATACTTAAGAAAGATAAGGTCAAGCTAGAAGGTCAGGAGGCCATAAGGTAGTTTGATTTCTCTTTGTTATTTACAATGAGAACCTTGGAGACAATGTCAAACAGAATGACCTACGTGCCTGTTCCCTAATACCATGTATAGACCTATGAACTCTGTTCGATAATGATATATGTTCTGCTTAGTTAGCCTTTAAGATAACATAGTAATGACTTTCTAGCATGTATGTATGTATGTATATATATATATATATATATATATATATGTATGAATGTATGTATGTCCAATTGCTTTTGACAATACAAATGAATTGAGAGGGAGAGAGAGACAGACAGACAGACTGACAAACAGAAAAACAGACACACACACAAACACACACACACACAGAGCCAGCCAGCCCGCCAGCCAGCCAGCCAGCTCAGCGATGACATCACGAGCCTCTCTCAGCTGACTGCTATGACATCACAGAGCACGTACATTCCGTTGCTTGCCGTCTGTCAACCACTCAGTCACTGCCAGCCAGACTGGCTGGCTGGCTGGATGTGGGGGCTGCTTGCTGCTGCTGCGTACCTTAGCAAGCTTATTTGCTTGACCGGCCTTCCTACTCCTCTGCCCACATGCCCACCTATGCCTCTACTCCAAGATACTTATACAATAGAAAAACTATGGTAATAATAATATAGCCCAAGACAAAAAATATTAATCTTTCTAGACTGTATTAAAGTTCAGCACTTCGGAAAAATAGAATTATTTTGTATTTCAATAAAACACACACCCAACCAATGTAAATGTCACGGACGGTGTTAATTAGCTCCTTAATCACCATTACTTATTATATTTATATTTCACTTCACTTTATGCAATATGGCTTGTGTATTTTGTTTGGTTCTATATTGCCATTATTTTGTGTGTTGATTATCTTTCACTTTATTGTTTAATTTGTTATTCACTTAGTATTATTTTGATTGTTTGCACGCGTGCCTTATTATTTTTGTTTCTTCTTTCTTTCACAACTCACCTGGGTCCACCTGCACTCTTCACACGCGTCCCCACTTAATCACCCTGCCCTGGGAGAGGAGAGGATTATCTGCTGTAGTCCACTTTCCAATGTGGGAGGTCTCTGCGGCTCATATCTCATTCAATTATTTATTCATTTATCCTACATCAAGTTTATTTATTTTCCCACGTTTCATTCAATCACCATCAGAAGCTCTCTGTGCTAAAAGTGGCAGCACATTTGTCTCACACACATCAAACTCGCCTTTTCCTGCTTCCCAAGCCTTATCAACTTACTCAGACCCTCGTCAACTTACTCAAACCCTCTTCAACTTTGGTCAACATTGCTCTGCATTCTAACAGCTATTCTTTCTCCTATTCTTAATTTCTTACAAGAAATGTATTCAGGTTTTTTTATCAATATGTTTTATTTATATTTATACAGATGTCACTCCATTATTCGTTTATTGAAGTCATATATGTACCTAACAAAATATTAGCCAATAGGCCATTGATCTCAATAATGATTCCCATAATCCTAGGACACCTTCTCTTTTACTCTTCCTTTCCATTCTTCCTTTTCTCCTGTAAAGCATTTTATATTACTTGAGCTTACTTATTCTATAGTTGTAATCTTATACTTCTGCGGTATCTTACCCTTTTCCTACATCACTCATCTTAAAACCATGGTCTACTTTGACTTTCATTTCAGGTATTATATGCTAGGCACCAATAACCAAACATTTTCTGAAAGACTGTAACATGTCACCAGACTGTTTACATTCTCCTGCTTTCACAGGCTGTCAGGGCTGCACCAGGCTCTCTTCTAGCCTTTCGTTTCCTTGAATTTGACTTTTGACAGAGCTTGTCCATAACATGATGTTTAACAAACAAATTCTGGTTCTTCTTGTGGAGACACCATGACTATTTATGTATTACTATTATTATCCATCTGTTTATTCAATGTATATTTTGGATTACTTTTCTTATAATAGTCTTTCTTTCTGATTTCTGATGCTTGAGGCACTCTGTATAGAGCCAAAGATCCTCATGAATATGATAAATCTGTTGTTACATTTTTAAATATAATTCTAAAATGATTGCCAAAACATAGACATTTACCTTATATCACCTTCAAACTATACATATACATAAACACACAAAGCACATACACATTGATATCTAAAGATAATTCAGATATCCGATCTGTGGCATGTTTTATTGACCCTGCAGTGTCTCAAACAGCCCTTATAACTTATTATTTAAGCTTATGATTATTTAGAATAAAATGTCAAATAATCCCACTCGATTATTTCATTATTTCACTATCTCAGTTTTCTTGATCCATTGTGAAAAAGTTCTGTTATTTCCTCCTCATCTGTAGAGGCTACATTAGCCCACTCCCCGGTCTGATATTCTCGTAGTAACTGTATCCAAATGTTGGGCGGACATTTAGCCTTCACGATGATGTGTACATCGTGCGGGTGAAGGAGGTGAATAACCATCTTTTCATCTAGAATATCCCAAAAAGTTGTGTTACCCTGGTTTGGTTTTAATTTTGGGAGGGACGCCCATATCATTTCTTTTTCTCCTGGGGAGAAGGGGACATGGGTTTTAGTCGTATAGACTATTGATTGACCTTCCTCTTTACTCTGTCTAGTTTTGACTTGCATGGGTGCAGCTGGGACCGTTTTCAGAGCGGTCAGATCTGGATACAATGTATTATTATAACCAAAATCAGTGATTGATTTATATTCCGGATTATATGGGGGAGGAGCGCTAGCAAAACCTCCTTTTTCATATTCCCATGCTTTGCGATCTAAATCATCCCAATCGGGCCTGTCGTCCTCGGAGTGATCTGTGTCGCGACGCGCTCCTAACACGGCAGCACATCGCGCACCTACACCTTCACCTTTTCTGACCACTTTTCTTGCCCTTCTAATTTGCCTTGTAGTTCTATTAATTCTATCGTATTTTTCACAACTTCTTCTCTCAATTCACATTACTGTTTATGATGATCTTCCATTTCTGTTATTTTCTTTTCTTGATTCTCACCAACCTGACACAATATCACAATTCCTTTCTCTGTCTTATCTGGTTGTTGTTGCTTCCACCAGTCCCGGTGCTCCTTCGGAGACCAGTCTTTCTCCCAACTTCCTTCCAACATTTTCTTCTCTACATTCTGTTTTTTTATTTCTCAAAAAACCAATAATGCTGGTGTCACTCACTGTGATGATTTATCTGAAATATGACATTATTATATATTATATTATGTATATATATTATAATAAAAACAAACATTCCAGTAAGGTACGGACACCCGTACATGACACTGGCTAAGGTAAGGGAACCCATAAACAACCATAAGCACCCCCGGACCTAGGACAGACTGTAACTTGCTAACTTGCTGTTTTGTTTGCTTCTCATCGTTTGCTGCTAGTTGCATGCCAAATGAGTTCGTTCTGTCCAAAATATAAGCTTTTTTCTTCTAATAAACTCAATAAAAATACAGTGCACTAGCAACTATTTCCCTTTCAAAAGTTGTAGTCCCGTTTCAGTTAAAACAAAATGTGTTCTTCAAACAAAGAAAATATTTGTGTTTCTTTTCCCTCTTTACCTGCTCTTATCACAAAGCTTCTCAACACAATCTCAGGTGCAGGTGCACTCTGCGCTATCCTTTGCCCGAGCTTTGTCCAGGAAAACTCACTGTAGCCATCTTAGTTCAACACGGGCTCTCCTTACCTGCGAGTCACACGGGTCCAGTTCACTTTGCAAGTGAACAGTCTCTTCTCAGAAACAATAAGGAAACTTGGAAAGAAACACAATCCCAGGTCGGTGTTAAAAAAAAGTTCTTTGTTTTCATATTAAAAGAAAACATTTGTATTTTCTCTGCACACTTCACAGCTCCAATTAGCACACTCAACTAATCCCTGCCCCCCTCAGAACCGTCACTAAAGAAAGGTACTCACAGTCATTTTAAATATGACATCCTGTAGTGCTTGTTTTCAAAATATGATCTTATTATCACTTGAACCAAATAAATCCTTTGACCCACTAATACCAAATTACAGTTAGGGGGGCCACAGATGTGATTTGAAAATACGATCTTCCATGTCTTTCTGTTGTGTTTTGACCTGGGGATCTGTAATTGTCCAAGTGGCTACTGCACATGTACTTATTTAATATTAAATGTGTTATTTAATTAGGCTTGGTTCTGGTGAGCATGTACAAGACGTCAGCTTTTTAAATAACTGTGTGTATTGGATCATACACATTTTAGAAATACTCTCTCAAACTTCCCGCATTGGTACCTCACCAGGGAGGTAGAAAACAGCAATAGCATTGAAAAAGTGTGATTGTAGTTCTGCTCTTCTGCAATATATTTCTACAATATCTTTAACATCTTCTTTAACATTGTTTTAAAGGCTGGGACCAATATGGTGGAATATCTCCAACACACGGACATTGAGAGACTCGACCCCTTTGTGCTGCTGCTCAGAGACCAACTCTCAGTTGTCTCTGAGTAGGCTATGGATCAACTTCCTTTCCTAATATGAAGGAGACCATGGATACAAAACCTATGAAAAACAGGTGATTATTGTTATTCTTCTCATTATAAACTACTTAATACATCTCTCCCATAAAGTACAACAGGATAGTGGTGACGTCATTCAGGATTGGATTGCCATTGGTCAAAAGCCCTCTGAGAGAAATTGTGTGGCGACACTCCACACTCTTAGAAGAAATTGTTCTGCACAGAACCATAAAGGGTTCCTCGAGTAATCGCTCTGGTGGATCCCTTTATGGTTCTATGTAGAACCCCTTCAAAGGGGTTACATGAAGAACCCCCAAACATAGCGTTCTACACAGAACCATTCGTTTTAAAATGTTATATATAGAACCCATTCAAAAGGGGGACACGTGCTATACCTGAATTTGTTTTCCAAATACAATCTTTAAAAAATGTATGAGTTCATATATACAAACACACATACACAACGTAGAAATCGCACTACTAGTGAAGTAACTTCATTTACATTATATGCCACAACTCCTCAATTTGGAACGCAAAAACAAGACATCTGATGTAAAAGTGTAAACTAATTACGAACAGCACTTTTGATTTTTATCTTCAATTCAGGGGCTACTTATTCGAACAGTAAACTGTATTCTCTCTTCAGAGTGACTGGAATGTTTTTGCCTACATTCAACTTAAATATGAAAGTTTCCAAAAACGGCATAGTTTTCTTTAAGGCTATTCAATGCCAAACACAAAATTCTCTCTGCTTTCAGTGCTTGTCCTTCAGCACAATTACACAGGTTCATGATGTTCTCATTTCAATACATTGTTTTCTTATTTAAACTATTTGACTTTGAGCTTACATTGAGAATAAAATCACTTTTGCAAGTAAAACCTGGCCAAGAAAGGAAGCAGCACTACAATAAAACAATACACAGAATACAAAGCAGTTCCTTTAAAAGTTAAAGTGATAAAGAGTGATGTCTGTCAGTAAATTACGTTGAGATACATATTGGTTATTTTGAATTAGGAGTCCAACTTCAATAACTTCTATTAACAAGCCAAAATACAGATCAGAATTACGGGTAATTGAAAATAATATGTAGCGCCTAGGTAAGCTTGGATGTGTTCAGAGAAACACTAAAAACGGACCTTCCTCACACCCGTCTTGTTGAGGTGGACGTGGTCATACAGGTGATGTGGCTGGATGTCTCAGTGGTGTGCCAGGTGGACGTTGGGGAGGAGGGCACATCTTCGGGATACTTCTGCGTTGATGGCCTGGATGATGTGCAGGGGCACGTCTGTGCGGGGCAGCAGTGTGGAGATGGTGATTTTGGCAGTTTGGAATTCCTCTGTGGCTTTCTTTGCCACCTGTCTCAGGGCTGAGGCCACATCGCCCCTGCGGGCACTCAGGTCGTTAGTGCCGGTGTGGATGAGGATGTGTTTGACCTGGCACAGCCTCCTCTTGGAGAGCAGCTCCAGGGCTCTCTGTGCTGTCGGGCACCAAAGCTTTTTCACTTTTCGCCCAGGGAAGAGGCGCCTCTCATCCAGGAACTTCCCATTGGAGTCGCTCAGAATGACCACCTCTGTGTTGACCTGCCACTCCGGGTTTTGCGTCGGGAGTGGTGGGGGCAGCGGGTGTGTTTTAGGGGAGTGGCGTTTCAGGGGTTTGTGTATTAGTGGCAGGTCTGGTGATAGTGGGGGTGTCAGGAGTGGTGGGGAGTGTGGGTGGATCAGTGGGTGCGTCAGTGGGTGCGTCAGGGGTTGTAGGTGTTGTGGGGTCAGTGCAGTGCAGTCTCTGTGCTCCTCTCTTAGCTTCTCCAGCTGGCTCTGCAGGCTCCTCAGCTGGCTGTGCTGGGGTGTCCTGGTCAGCTCCTCCCTCGCTCTGTGCAGCTCCGTCCTCAGGGTTTGGCTCTGCTCCTCCTGGTCTCTCACTGCTGCTCTCAGCTTATGGATCTCAGCCTTGTGGTGCATCTTTAGTCCCTGAACTCCGCAAACTTCAGCTCCAGCACTGATAGGCATTCCTTTAGTGTTTTAATGTTGCTGGAGAGTTTTGGGGAGACAGGGGGGCAGTCTGTGGGAGATGGGGCACTGTCTGGCTCCGTGTGGCTGGGGGCAGACTGCAGGGTGGCCGGCTCTGGCTCGTGTTTCTCTACCTCAGTCTGCTGCTTTGAGGTGTGGAAGCCGAGAGATAATTGGTCCAGGCTGCTCTCGCTGTCCTGCACCATGATGGTCCCGTTGTGGTATACATTAAAAGTGAGCATCACACTGTCTGTGTCTTTCTCTACCAGCACTGAGATCTGCCTGCCTCTGCTAATGCCCCTCTTGTTGTTATTGGGGTATGTCTGGCACAGGGTTTTGTGAAAGGCGGTGGGGTACTGAGTGTAGAACAGTAGATTGTTCTTGACCCTGTTTTCTCCTTTACCGGTGTAGTCTAGGATGAGGGTCTCAGGAGATGCTCTCATCACAGCTTGTTTGTAGTCCTTCTTAGCCTGTGCAGAGCGAATGTCTTCAGGGTATCGGATTTCAAAAGGCAGCTCTGCAGTCAGACTGCTGTTCGATAGATTTCTATCAGTCTCAGTGGCAGTTGGGCTCTCTCCTACTGTCACTCTATTCAAATCGGAGCTCTGCATTTTCATTGGCTGAGTCAACTACTGAGAATGCTTATTTATTTTATTAATACATATTTTTTTGTTTAATTATTTGTCTCTATAGGTGAAAGGTCTTACCTCCAATTCTTGTCTTCAGCTTTTCTTTTCTGACTTTTCTTCCTGAACTGTCTCTCTGCTTTCTTCTTTTTGTGTTTCTCTTAAAATTATTATTTTTTGAATACTTTTCCTTCTGAATTTCTATTCCATGTCTTCTGTGTATGTTTATAGTGCTATATATTCATTTGTAAATGACAAATTAAATACGCTTATGTATAAAAACAAATGTTTTTTAGGAGCTCATATTCCTCTCTCTCTCTCTCTCTCTCTCTCTCTCTCTCTCTTTCTCTCTCTCCCTCTCAATTCAATTCATTTGTATTGTCAAAGCAATTGGACATACATACATATACATACATACATACATACATACATACATACATACATCTACACGGAAAATAAATAATAGAATTATGAATCACAATAAGATGTAATGAAGTACAGAAAATGAAAATGTAAAAAAATGTGATCTTTAATACATACAAATAAAGAAAATAGGATTACTATTTCCAGATTCCTTTTTTGAAATACAATGACATGCATAACAAACAAGTATTTACATTATATTTACAGCCGGTGCTCGTGTGTCACTGTGTCCCTCAGGCTGTGGTAGGCGCTGACATATTGGGCAGCCAGGGTGGCTGTGTGTCCCTCCCCCAGGAGGACTGGCGTTTTTCTTTTTTCTCAGTTTTGTCACAGGTTGGGTGGGCATCCATTATGTTGTTACAGAATTTGTCCCTTATTTTGGGCTAAAGCTTTCCGTGGAGGGGAACGTGGATCAGTTTGTACCATTTTTGGGAGAATCTGCCTTGTTGGGGCGGAGCTGTGACCAGGTGAACAGCAGATCGGGCATAGGTGGGCATGTGGGCAGAGGAGTTGGAAGGCCGGTCAAGCAAATAAGCTTGCTAAGGTACGCAGCAGCAGCAAGCATCCCCCACATCCAGCCAGCCAGCCAGTCTGGCTGGCAGTGACTGAGTGGTTGTCAGACGGCAAGCAACGGAATGTACGTGCTCTGTGATGTCATAGCAGTCAGCTGAGAGAGGCTCGTGATGTCATCGCTGAGCTGGCTGGCTGGCTGGCTCTGTGTGTGTGTGTGTATGTCTGTGTGTGTGTGTGTGTGTCTGTTTGTCTGTTTTTCAGTCTGTCTGTCTCTCTCTCTCTCTCTCTCTCTCTCTCTCTCTCTCTCTCCCTCTCAATTCAATTCATTTGTATTGTCAAAGCAATTGGACATACATACATGCATACATGCTAGAAAGTCATTACTATGTTATCTTAAAGGCTAACTAAGCAGAACATATATCATTATAGAACAGAGTCCATAGGTCTACACATGGTTTTAGGGAACAGGCACGTAGGTCATACCGTTTGACATTGTTTCCAAGGTTCTCATCGTAAATAACAAACAGAAATCAAACTAGCTTCTGGCCTGACCTTCTAGCTTGACTCTATCTTTCCGCCTTATATACTTGGTGAATAATTGAGGAAGTAGCACCAAGTGACCACATTAGGCTGCCTGAGGGTTTCTGGGGAGTGTAGTTGTCTAGGGTCGGTTTTCTTCCCTAGAGTGCAGACCTTGCAGCAGACCTGGCCTGACATGTCTGCCATGTATGACCCTGCCCCTTGGTTTGTCCCACATCCTCCCCCCCAGCTGCGACCCCATAGGTCGAGCGACAGCCGCAAAAAAGCATGCACCCGGGACAGCCCATCAACATTCCCCATGGCCTTCCCTGGCCTGTGCTGCAGGGTGAAATGAAAATGTTGGAGACTCAAAAACCACCTCATCACACGGGCATTCCTGTCTTTCGAACGATGCATCCAAGTGAGGGGGGCATGGTCAGTGATCAGGGTGAAGTGCCTGCCCAACAAATAGTATCGAAGACTGTCCAAAGCCCACTTCACTGCCAAACATTCTTCTTCAACTACCAAATAATTTATTTCATTGGATTCCAACTTTCTGCTAAGGAACAACACCGGGTGTTCGTGATCACCCATTCTTTGGGACAAAACCACTCCGATCCCCACCTCAGAGGCGTCCGTCTGGACTATAAATTCTTTCTGAAAGTCAGGTACCATTAAAACGGGGTTGCGGCAGAGCGCCTCCTGTAGGCTCCGGAAAGCCCGGTTTGCTGTATCACCCCATCTAACCATATTGGGTTCTGTAGCCTTAGTCATATCAGTCAGAGGGGCCGCTAAGGTAGCATAGTTGGGAATAAACCTCCGGTAATACCCAGTTAACCCTAAAAATGCCCTAACCTGCTTTTTATTGACAGGCCTAGGCCAAGAGTTTATGGCTTCAACCTTGGATATTTGGGGTTTCACCATACCCCTCCCTACTGTATAGCCCAAGTATTTGGCCTCTTCCAACCCCAAATTGCATTTGGTTGGATTAGCCATCAGGCCTGCTGCATGTATTGAATCCAATACCGCTTGGAGCTGAGACAAATGTGATTCCCAATCTGGACTGTGAATGACCACATCATCTAAATATGCTGCCGCATACGTCCTGTGTGGTCTAAGTATGTGGTCCATCAACCTTTGAAAGGTGGCAGGAGCACCATGCAGGCCAAAGGGCATCACTGTGTAGTGAAACAGACCATCTGGGGTTGCAAAGGCTGTTTTTTCTTTGGCACCCGGGGTCAAGGGAATCTGCCAGTAGCCCTTGGCTAAGTCAATAGTTGAAATATAGCGAGCATTCCCAATATTCTCTAACAATTCATCTACTCGGGGCATTGGGTATGCATCAAACTTTGAAATTTCATTAACCTTTCTAAAATCATTACAGAATCTCCAGGAGCCATCAGGTTTGGAAACCATGACTATAGGGCTGGACCACTCACTGTGGGATTCTTCAATAACCCCTGCCTCCAGCATTTCCTTAACCTCATTTCTAATAGTGTTCCTGCGAGCTTCTGGTACCCTGTAAGGCCTCATATTTACCTTCTTTCCTGGGAGAGACACAATGTTGTGAGAGACTAAATGGGTACGCCCCGGTATGCCTGAGAAAACTTCCCTATTACGTATTATCAAGTCGTTCACCTCCTTCAACTGGTCAGGTGACAAGGCAGCTGCAATATTCACCTTCGGTGTCCCTAGTGGCTGAGGGGGGTAAGTCAACATCAACACTTCCCTGTCCTTCCAGGCTTTTATTAAGTTGACATGATATATTTGTTCTGGGGGTCGGCGGCCGGGTTGCTGAACCTTATAGTTCACTTCCCGTATTCGCTCTATAATCTCATAAGGTCCCATCCACGTAGCCAGAAATTTACATTCTACAGTGGGAACCAACACCAACACCCTATCACCAGGCTGGAACACCCTCAGTGTAGCCTGACGATTATAGGCGAATTGTTGGTGTTCCTGTGCCTGCCTTAGGTGCTCTCTCACAATGGGAGTGACTGTGGCTATTCTCTCTTGCATAGCATTGATGTGCTCGACTACACTCCGGAAAGGAGTGGACTCGTGTTCCCACGTTTCACGGGCTATGTCTAATATCCCCCTGGGGTGCCTCCCATATAACAGTTCAAAAGGCGAAAAGCCCAGGGAAGCCTGTGGGACTTCCCTAATGGCAGACATCAAGTAGGGCAGCATGAATTCCCAATTTTTCCCATCCTTATCGATTACCTTTCTTAGCATGGACTTCAGGGTCCTATTAAATCTCTCAACCAACCCATCTGTTTGTGGGTGGTAGACTGATGTTCTCAACTGCTTAACCTGCAACAATTTACACAGATCGGTCATAACCTTAGACATAAAGGGTGTGCCCTGATCTGTTAATATCTCCCTCGGTATCCCCACCCTACTACACATCAACATTAGCTCTTTTGCAATACCTTTTGAAGCCATGGTCCGCAGTGGAATGGCTTCTGGGTACCTGGTGGCATAATCCAAAATAACCAGTATATACTGATGCCCTCTGGCTGATTTCGGGAGAGGTCCCACCACATCCATAGCTATCCTAGCAAAGGGGGTCTCTATGATGGGCAAAGGGACCAGTGGGCTTCTGAAGGCTGGTTTAGGAGCATGTAGTTGACATTCAGGACATGAGCTACAATGTTCTGTCACGTCTGCATGTACGCCTGGCCAGTAAAACCTCCTCAGGAGTCTATCCTTGGTATTGTCCATCCCCAGATGTCCCCCCAGGATATGCCCATGTGCCAGATTGAGAACTGTTCGTCTGAATGGGGTGGGAACTAGCAATTGCTCCACAATGTCCACCCCTATCTTATTTACACGGTACAATAGGTCATTTTTTACCATAAAATAAGGATAAGCTGTTGGCGGGTCTGCAGTAGTCATAGGGGTCCCATTTACTACCTTCACATTTTCTTTAGCATAGTGTAGAGTGAGATCTCGCACCTGTGCGCTGCCAAAATCAGTGGGGAGTCCCTCTAACACTGACACTTCTACATTGTCAGCTTCAGGGGTCTCTATGAATGGATTCTCACCCACCCTGCTAGTGCTGGGTTCCTCACCCTCCATAGGGTCATCTACGTCACTACATTCCACCCCTATGTTTTCAGTTAATTTTCCCCAACCAAAACCTTCACTGTCGACTCAACTGGAACCAGGTCTACTTTTAGCTCTAGTTGTGGGATCGAGGCAACTTCTGGCTTACAGTTTTCAGTGTGCATTTCCAATTTACTATGTTTTCTATCTAGTTTTCCAAAATTAGGAAAATATCGTCCCAGTATCACATCATATGGCATGTTGGGTACCACACCGACTTCGTAATCTAGTTTCCCGGCCTCTGTCTGTATGTTTACAAGGGCTGTGGGATAGGGGCGTGTGTCACCATGTGTGCATGTGATACTGAGCTCCTGATGTCTATCCAGCTTGTTGGTCGCTACTAATTTTTCTGTGACCAGTGTAACCATACTGCCAGAGTCGAGTAGAGCAGCCACTTCTTTCTCATCGACTATCACTGTACACATGTGTTTTGGATTAGGTACTCCGCCTATGAAAACATCCGTCCCAACAGGGCAGGCATAAAATACCGGTTTCTCTTTCCCCATATCACACACATTACATTGCATTGGTTCCTCTCTACCTGGGCAGTGGGCCGCAATATGTCCTACTTTGTCACAATTGTAGCAGACAATTGGTTGTGATGGTGACCCCCTATAACCCTTAGTCTCGGCTTTAGGCCCCACCTTTGCCCCCCCCAGTCTTGCTCTTTTCTTCCAACCCAGCGCGTCATGTTTCCCAGAGTACTTTGGAACCATCTTACCCGGTCCGCTGGTTCGTCATGGCCTGGGGAACGAGTTTTTAACCTCCGGTACATGCTCTGCTGCTCCGGCTGTATAGAACCGCTCTACAATGGCCACCAAGGTGTCAGCGGACAGCACCTCATTCTGGCCAACCCAGCGTCGAACGTCCTTGGGCAAACAGCGTTGGTAGTTGTCAAGGACTATGGCCTCCACCACCTCGGCTGATGAATGGACCTCTGGCTGTAGCCATTTCCTGGCCAGATGGATCAGATCAAACATCTGCGTTCGGATTGGTTGTCCTGGTTGGTAGGCCCACTGCTGAAACCGATGTGCCCTCATCTCCGCTTTCAATTTATCATAGTCCTGGGCGTCCTTCAGCTCCAGATCAAAGTACGCTTTCTGTGCATCCCCTGCCAGATAAGGTGCCACAAGCCCTGCCCAGGAATCTTTTGGCCATCCCTCTCTCTGCTGTCCTCTCAAAGGTCATAAGGAAGGCCTCAACATCGTCCTGTTTTGTCATTTTCTGCAGAAAGTGATTGGTGCGGGGAGTGGAATGGGTTGCAGCCCCCTGTGGCCCAATCCTGGTTGCAAGTGCTTCAACACTCTCTTTCAGCTCTTTAGTCACCTTTTCCTGCTCTTCTCTAAACATTTTATTTGTATCATGCTGGACCTGCAGTGCTTCCTGATGCATCCGCATAGCATCCTGGTGAGCCACCTGCTGCACCCTGGTCGCTTCCTGTTGGGCTATTACAGCCTGTAGTTTTTTTTTTTTTGGATAAAAAAATTCACTCAGCCAGTCTGGGTTTCATGAGGTGCTGCCCGCATTCTACACCAAATGTGACAAAACGCCTTGGCTGTACACATGTGCGGGTCTTCTCTGTGATCTTCTTAGGAGTAAAAACCAGTCATGACCCAGGGAGGAGGTTGCAAATACAGGGCTGTGCCTGTATGTTTACTTCAAACAAAACAAATCTGAAAACAAAACCTAACTCACACTGGAGTTGTAACTAATCTTACATAATCATTCTATTTTAAACAAAGTCTGGAATAAATAAGTCTTGGCTTTCTCCTTATGAGCTACCTCTGTTTTCCAGATAACTCACCCTATTGTCTCTCACTTCTCTCTCTCTCAGGCCCGCCTTATATACCTGGTGAATAATTGAGGAAGTAACACCAAGTGACCACATTAGGTGCTAGAATGGCTGCCTGAGGGTTTCTGGGGAGTGTAGTTGCCTAGGGTCGGTATTCTACCCTAGAGTACACACCTTGCAGCAGACCTGGCCTGACATATCTGCCATGTATGACCCTGCCCCTTGGTTTGTCACAATACATACATACATACATATACACGGAAAATAAATAATAGAATTATGAATCACAATAAGATGTAATGACGTACAGAAAAAGAAAATGTAATAAAATGTGATCTTTAATACATACAAATAAAGAAAATAGGTATACCATTTCCAGATTCCTTTTTTGAAATACAATGACATGCATTACAAACGAGTATTTACATTATATTTACAGCCGGTGCTCGTGTGTCACTGTGTCCCTCAGGCTGTGGTTGGCGCTGACATATTGGGCAGAATGTGTCCCTTATTTTGGGCTAAAGCTTTCCGTGGAGGGGAACGTGGATCAGTTTGTACCATTTTTGGGAGGATCTGCCTTGTTGGGGCGGAGCTGTGATCCAGGTGAACAGCAGATCGGGCTTAGGTGGGCATTTGGGCATAGGAGTAGGAAGGCCGGTCAGGCAAATTAGCTTGCTAAGATACGCAGCAGCAGCAAGCAGCCCCCCCATCCAGCCAGCCAGCCAGTCTGGCTGGCAGTGACTGAGTGGTTGACAGACGGCAAGCAACGGAATGTACGTGCTCTGTGATGTCATAGCAGTCAGCTGAGAGAGGCTCGTGATGTCATGGCTGAGCTGGCTGGCTGTCTGGCTGGCTGGCTCTGTGTGTGTGTGTGTGTGTGTGTGTGTGTGTGTGTGTGTGCGTGTGTCTGTCTGTCTGTCAATTCATTTCAATTCAATTCAAAGGTGCTTTATTGGCATGATCTATCACAATATTGCCAAAGCAGATACAAATGTTCTATCAATCAAGACAAAACATTGCAATACAAGATTCAGTGGAACAAATATAGTACACATTGAAATAAAATTAAGTAGGATATAAACCATATTTGTTGTTTGTATCAAAATTTGTGTCATGATATCAGAAAAATCACTGTTTTTATTTTGTTTTGCAAATGGAGTGCCACAGGCTGGTGTCTACACACTGTCTCGCAGGCTGTGGCAGGTGGATACATATTGCGCTGCTAAGAAGGCAGTGCGCTCCTCCTCTCCCAGCAGGACGGGGAGTTTGCAGCAATCGGGGATCATGCTGAACTCAGGGATATGCATTTTTAATATTTTAAAGTATGTCTCCCTGATTTTTGTGTATTTAGGGCAGGACAGCAGGAAATGCGCCTGTGTTTCGACCTCCCCTAGGTCACACTGGCTGCACAGCCGCTCTTCTCTGGCAACCCAGAATTTTCTGTAGCGGCCTTTTTCAATGGCGAGGCTGTGGTCACTGAGCCTGTATTTAGTTAGATTTTGTCTCTCTTTTATATTTTGGATTTTTAAGTATTCAGCCAATGTAATGTTTCTATTCAGGGCCCGGTAGCATTCCAATTTGTTTTGTAATTCTAATTCGTGTCTCTAATCTTTTGTGTATTTGCTTTTCAGGTACATGTCAATTTTCCCAATTGTTGTTGTTTTGGTCATTGTGTGTTCGGGCTCTGTGAGCCTCAGAGCCGTGGGGGCGTTTCTGTGTACGTGTAAGATGTTTTTATTAAATTCTAGGTGGAATATTTCCATGGGGCTTTTGTCCCAATTGTTGTTATTGAGGTTCATGAGGGGACCCCACACTTCGCTCCCATATAGCAGGATTGGTTGGATGATGGAGTTTAATATTTTAATCCAAATAGTTATTGGTATTGTTGTTTTCCCAAATTGTGTCTTTATGGCATAAAATGCCCGGCGTGCCTTGTCTTTTAATGCGTTTATAGCCAGGCTGAAGCTCCCTGACGCACTGATGGTCAGGCCAAGGTAGTTGTATCTGGTGCAGTGCTCTAATCCAGTGCTGCCCAGAGTGAAGCGGTACCTGTTTCCCTGAGATGGGGCTTTTTTCTGGAAAACCATAACTCTGGTCTTGTCCAGATTGACTGCCAGGGCCCATTTCTGACAGTACTGCTCTAGCAGCGCCAGGTTCTGCTGAAGCCCCTGCTCTGTGGGCGACAGCAGCACCAGGTCGTCTGCGTAGAGCAGGAACTTGATCTCTGTGTCATGGAGAGTTAGGCTGCGGGCGTCAGACTGCTCCAACACTGTGGCCAACTCGATGATGTAGATGTTGAACAGTGTTGGACTCAGACTGCAGCCCTGTCTCACTCCCCGCCCCTGAGTGAAGAACTCTGTTCTTGAGTTGCCAATTTGAACTCCGCATTTGTTTTCAGAATACATTGATTTAATGATGTCATAAACTTTACCCCCTACACCACTCTGTAGAAGTTTATAAAATAATCCCTTGTGCCAGATTGAGTCAAATGCCTTTCTAAAGTCTACAAAACAGGCAAATATTTTTCCTTTATTGTTTTGGGTATATTTATTTATGAGGGTGTGTAGAGTGTAAATATGATCGGTTGTGCTGTGTTTTGGTAGGAAGCCAATCTGACTCTTATTCAGGACACTGTGCTTGGTAAGGAAGGCCAGTATCTGGGCGTTGATGATACTGCAGAACACCTTCCCCAGGTTACTGCTCACACAGCTGCCCCAGTAGTTATTGGGGTCTAATTTGTCTCCACTTTTAAAAATCGGGGTGATCAATCCTTGATTCCCGACCTCAGGGAAACACCCGGCTCTCAGCACCAGGTTAAAGAGTTTGAGCAGAGCCTCCTGCAGCTGCGGGCTGCTGTGCTTCAGCATCTCAGGGCTGATGCTGTCGGGGCCGCTGGCTTTCCTGGGTTTGAGGATTTTGAGTTGATGTTTTAGTTCCTGTATTGTAAATGGGTTATCTAAGGGATTTTGGTTATTCTTAATGATTTCTTCCAATTTATTTAGGTTTTTTAATATTTTAACCTGTTCTGGCTTTGGATTGTTTTCAACATTTTGGTAAAGTTTTTCAAAGTGTGTTTTCCAGATTTCTCCATTTTGAATTGGTATTTCATTTTTTGTTTTTGGGGTATTTATTCTGCCCATATAGTGGTCTTTTTTCTTACTGAGGAGTTGCTTGTAGTGCCGCAGGGCCTGGCAGTAGCTGAGGCGAGCCTCCTGGTTGTCGGGCTCTCTGTGTTTAGTGTTGGAGAGATGTCTCAGGTGTTTCCTAGAAGTTTCACACTCCTGGTCACACCACTGTTCTTTTTTTCTTTTAGACGATTTCATATTTTGGTTTTTAATTGTTTTAATGTTTGATTTTAAAGCCAGTCTCTCAAATATTTCATTCAGTGTTTTGGTGGCTGAGTTTATTCCGTTTTGGTTTATTTGATAGTGTGAGGATTGATATCTGTCTAACATGTTTTCAATCTCATCACTATTCAGGGCTCTTGTGTAGTTCTCTGTGCTGGGCTCTGACCATCTCTAACTGGGTGGCAGGGAGACCAGTTTTGTGGGAAGTTTGGCTCTGACTTGTGGCTGCGCTGATCTTTTTAGGTAAAGTGTTATTTGGCTGTGGTCTGATAGTGGAGATTGTTGTCTGACTATAAACGCATTGTTGGCTTGTGGGTCCAGGTCAGTTATGGCGTAGTCCACCACACTGCTGCCCAGAGCCGAGCAGTATGTGAATCTCCCCAGAGAGTACCCCCTGGTCCTGCCATTGATGATATATAGACCCAGGCTTTTACATAGGCGCACTACCTGCTTCCTGCTCTTGTTTACCACGCTGTCGTGGCTGTGTCAGTGTGGAGGTGTGTGTGTGGCACAGCGGGGAGTCTCCGAACAGGTGTGTGTTCCCCTCTGTATTGATGTAGTCCATCTCTCTGCCAGTCCTGGCATTGAGATCGCCACACAGCAGTACAGAGCCCAGGGTCTGGAAGTGGCAGATTTCGTTTTGAAGCTCATGAAAGCCTTCCTCATTATAGTAGGGGGAGTCTGCGGGTGGCATATAAATTGCACATAGGTATATATCTGTGTTATTTTGTAGGGTGTCTTTTCTGATTTTCATCCACAGGTGTGTGTCTCCTCTCTGTACTGGGCATAGGGCTGCTCGGAGCTCCTCCCTGTACCACACGATAATCCCCCACGAGGCCCTGCCACACCTGACTTTGGGTTTTTTATAGGAGGGCACAATCAGCTCCCTGTATCCATTGTATCCATCCAGTGTATAGACATATCTGCACAGCACCAAGTCTCTACAAGAATGAAAACATCTGAACTATTTACAGTGTTGATCAGTTCAGGGCCTGTGCTCTTCATTCCAAAAGTTGAGGAGCGTAAACCCTGCATATTCCAACTGCTTATTTTAAAGGACATGTTAATATATTTTATTATACTTGTCTCTTCTACATAAGAAAGTTTAATTTGTGGTCTACAACTGATATTATATTACTATTAATAATTATATATGGATATACATAATAATCACACAAAGATTTTATCTTTGCATCAAAATATCAGAATAATTAAATCACATTTTTTCTTACTCTCCATCTCCACAACCATATATATGTGTGTTGAGGCTCAGTTAACTCAGCAGTGTGGTACAGATGACACTGAGGAGTTGCCTTATCTGGGCCAGCTGGGCAGCATCGGGCCTCCAGGCTCTGGAAGCCGCTGCTGCGTGGCTGTGTGGCTGTGCTGGTCCCCGGCTGTCCGCTCTGCTGTGCTGGACGGGCCCTCTGGGGATGGGGGGGTGGGGAATGGGGCCGCGGGGTCTCAGGGGCTGGGGCTGGGGTGGAGCCGGTGGCTGGGGATGTGGCCGGGGGCTGGGGGGTTTGCTCCTGGTCTCGAGGTGGGGGTGTGTGGGGTTTCGGCCCAGGGTTGTGTCCTTGAGGACCTTTGAGATGATCCTCACACCCGTCTTGTTGAGGTGGACGTGGTCATACAGGTGATGTGGCTAGATGTCTCAGTGGTGTGCCAGGTGGACGTTGGGGAGGAGGGCACATCTTCGGGACACTTCTGCGTTGATGGCCTGGATGATGTGCAGGGGCACGTCTGTGCGGGGCAGCAGTGTGGAGATGGAAATTTTGGCAGTTGGGAATTCCTCTGTGGCTTTCGTTGCTACCTGTCTCAGGGCTGAGGCCACATCGCCCCTGCGGGCACTCAGGTCGTTAGTGCCGGTGTGGATGAGGATGTGTTTGACTTGGCAAAGCCTCCTCTTGGAGAGCAGCTCCAGGGCTCTCTGTGCTGTGGAGCATCAAAGCTTTTTCACTTTTCGCCCAGGGAAGAGGCGCCTCTCAACCAGGATCTTCCCATTGGATTCGCTCAGAATGACCACCTCTGCGTTGACCTGCCACTCCGGGTTTGCGTCGGGAGTGGTGGGGGCAGCGGGTGTGTTTTGGGGGAGTGGCGTTTCAGGGGGTTGTGTATTAGTGGCAGGTCTGGTGATAGTGGGTGTGTCAGGAGTGGTGGGGAGTGTGGGTGGATCAGTGGGTGCGTCAGGGGTTGGAGGTGTTGTGGGGTCAGTGCAGTGCAGTCTCTGTGCTCCAGTGATGTGTAGCTCCTCTCTTAGCTCCTCCAGCTGGCTCTGCAGGCTCCTCAGCTAGCTGTGCTGGGGTGTCCAGGTCAGCTCCTCCCTCGCTCTGCGCAGCTCCGTCCTCAGGGTTTGGCTCTGCTCCTCCAGGTCTCTCACTGCTGCTCTCAGCTCATGGATCTCAGCCTTGTGCTGCATCTTTAGTCTGTGCATCTCATCCCGGAGCTGATCACACAAGGAGGTCTGGGCCAGGGTGCTCAAGGTCTGCTCCCTGAACTCCGCAAACTCCAGCTCCAGCACTGATAGGCATTCCTTTAGTGTTTTAATGTTGCTGGAGAGTTTTGGGGAGACAGGGGGGCAGTCTGTGGGAGATGGGGCACTGTCTGGCTCCGTGTGGCTGGGGGCAGACTGCAGGGTGGCCGGCTCTGGCTCTTGTTTCTCTACCTCAGTCTGCTGCTTTGAGGTGTGGAAGCCGAGAGCTAATTGGTCCAGGCTGCTCTCGCTGCCCTGCACCATGATGGTCCCGTTGTGGTATACATTAAAAGTGAGCATCACACTGTCTGTGTCTTTCTCTACCAGCACTGAGATCTGCCTGCCTCTGCTAATGCCCCTCTTGTTGTTATTGGGGTATGTCTGGCACAGGGTTTTGTGAAAGGCGGTGTAGAACAGTAGATTGTTCTTGACCCTGTTTTCTCCTTTACCGGTGTAGTCTAGGATGAGGGTCTCAGGAGATGCTCTCATCACAGCTTGTTTGTAGTCCTTCTTAGCCTGTGCAGAGCGAATGTCTTCAGGGTATCGGATTTCAAAAGGCAGCTCTGCAGTCAGACTGCTGTTCGATAGATTTCTATCAGTCTCAGTGGCAGTTGGGCTCTCTCCTACTGTCACTCTATTCAAATCGGAGCTCTGCATTTTCATTGGCTGAGTCAACTACTGAGAATGCTTATTTATTTTATTAATACATATTTTTTTGTTTAATTATTTGTCTCTTACCTCCAATTCTTGTCTTCAGCTTTTCTTTTCTGACTTTTCTTCCTGAACTGTCTCTCTGCTTTCTTCTTTTTGTGTTTCTCTTAAAATTATTATTTTTTGAATACTTTTTCTTCTGAATTTCTATTCCATGTCTTCTGTGTATGTTTATAGTGCTATATATTCATTTGTAAATCACAAATTAAATCCGCTTATGTATAAAAACAAATGTTTTTTAGGAGCTCATATTCCTCTCTCTCTCTCTCTCTCTCTCTCTCAATTCATTTCATTTGTATTGTCAAAGCAATTGGACATACATACACATACATACATATACACTCACCTAAAGGATTATTAGGAACACCTGTTCAATTTCTCATTAATGCAATTATCTAATCAACCAATCACATGGCAGTTGCTTCAATGCATTTAGGGGTGTGGTCCTGGTCAAGACAATCTCCTGAACTCCAAACTGAATGTCTGAATGGGAATGAAAGGTGATTTAAGCAATTTTGAGCGTGGCATGGTTGTTGGTGCCAGACGGGCCGGTCTGAGTATTTCACAATCTGCTCAGTTACTGGGATTTTCACGCACAACCATTTCTAGGGTTTACAAAGAATGGTGTGAAAAGGGAAAAACATCCAGTATGCGGCAGTCCTGTGGGCGAAAATGCCTTGTTGATGCTAGAGGTCAGAGGAGAATGGGCCGACTGATTCAAGCTGATAGAAGAGCAACTTTGACTGAAATAACCACTCGTTACAAACGAGGTATGCAGCAAAGCATTTGTGAAACCACAACACGTACAACCTTGAGGCGGATGGGCTACAACAGCAGAAGACCCCACCGGGTACCACTCATCTCCACTACAAATAGGAAAAAGAGGTGAGACATTCAGATGGTAGAGTCAGAATTTGGCGTAAACAGAATGAGAACATGGATCCATCATGTCTTGTTACCACTGTGCAGGCTGGTGGTGGTGGTGTAATGGTGTGGGGGATGTCTTCTTGGCACACTTTAGGCCCCTTAGTACCAATTCCAGCAGGATAATGCACCATGTCACAAAGGTCGAATCATTTCAAATTGGTTTCATGAACATGACAATGAGTTCACTGTACTAAACTGGCCCCCACAGTCACCAGATCTCAACCCAATAGAGCATCTTTGGGATGTGGTGGAACGGGAGCTTCGTGCCCTGGATGTGCATCCCACAAATCTCCATCAACTGCAAGATGCTATCCTATCAATATGGGCCAACATTTCTAAAGAATGCTTTCAGCACCTTGTTGAAGCAATGCCACGTAGAATTAAAGCAGTTCTGAAGGCGAAAGGGGGTCAAACACAGTATTAGTATGGTGTTCCTAATAATCCTTTAGGTGAGTTCATCGTAGCTCTTAATACTCTCTTTCTGTCTGGAGGAGATATAATTGAAGTATTGTACACGTACCCGGCTACTTTCAACACCCATTGCTGCACTGATATTTTTCCCTCCATTTTTCTTTTTTCTTTTTTATTTTGCTGGAAATTCCGTCAATACCCGCCAACCTTTAAGAGACATCATGCAGCCAAGCCTTTCGGCTTGTGGCCACACCGTCCTGAATGCGCCCGATCTCGTCAGATCTCGGATGCTAAACGGGGCAGGGCCTGGTCAGTACTTGGATGGGAGACCTCCTAGAAATACCAGGTGCTGCAAGCTTTTTACGTCTCCTGGGTAACTTCATCGTAGCTCTTAATACTCTCTTTCTGTCTCCAGGAGATATAATTGAAGAATTGTACACGTACCCGGCTACTTTCAACACCCTTTGCTGCACTGGTATATTTCCCTCTATTTTTCTTTTTTTTTTGCTGGCAGTTCCGTCAATACCCGCCAGCCTTTAAGAGACATCATGCAGCCAGGCATCTTGGCTTGCGGCCACACCATCCTGAACGCACCCGATCTCGTCAGATCTCGGAAGCTAAACGGGGCAGGGCCTGGTCAGTACTTGGATGGGAGACCTCCTAGAAATACCAGGTGCTGCAAGCTTTTTACGTCTCCTGGGTAACTTCATCGTAGCTCTTAATACTCTCTTTCTGTCTCCAGGAGATATAATTGAAGAATTGTACACGTACCCGGCTACTTTCAACAGCCTTTGCTGCACTGGTATATTTCCCTCTATTTTTCTTTTTTTTTTTTTTTTTTTTTTGCTGGAAGTTCCGTCAATACCCGCCAACCTTTAAGAGACATCATGCAGCCAGGCCTTTCGGCTTGTGGCCACACCGTCCTGAATGCAACTGAACTCGTCAGATCTCGGAAGTTGGACGGGGCAGGGTCTGGTCAGTACTTGGATGGGAGACCTCCTAGAAATACCAGGTGCTGCAAGCTTTTTACGTCTCCTGGGTAACTTCATCGTAGCTCTTAATACTCTCTCTCTGTCTGGAGGAGATATAATTGAAGTATTGTACACGTATCCAGCTACTGTCAACACCCTTTGCTGCACTGATATTTTTCCATCCATTTTTCTATTTTTTTTTTTTTTTTTTTTGCTGGAAGTTCCGTCAATACCCGCCAACCTTTAAGAGACATCATGCAGCCAGGCCTTTCGGCTTGTGGCCACACCGTCCTGAACGCGCCCGATCTCGTCAGATCTCGGAAGCTAAACGGGGCAGGACCTGGTCAGTACATGAATGTGAGACCTCCTGGAAGTACCTGGTGCTGCTAGCTTTTACGTCTCCTGGGTAACTTTATCGTAGCTCTTAATACTCTCTATCTGTCTGGAGGAGATATAATTGAAGTATTGTACACGTACCCGGCTACTTTCAACACCCTTTCCTGCACTGATATTTTTCCCTCCATTTTTCTATTTTTTTTTTTTTTTTTTTTGCTGGAAGTTCCGTCAATACCCGCCAACCTTTAAGAGACATCATGCAGCCAGGCCTTTCGGCTTGTGGCCACACCGTCCTGAACGCGCCCGATCTCGTCAGATCTCGGAAGCTAAACGGGGCAGGACCTGGTCAGTACATGAATGTGAGACCTCCTGGAAGTACCTGGTGCTGCTAGCTTTTACGTCTCCTGGGTAACTTTATCGTAGCTCTTAATACTCTCTATCTGTCTGGAGGAGATATAATTGAAGTATTGTACATGTACCCAGCTACTGTCAACACCCTTTGCTGAACTGATATTTTTCCCTCCATTTTTCTATTTTTTTTTTTTTTTTTTTTTTGCTGGAAGTTCCGTCAATACCCGCCAGCCTTTAAGAGACATCATGCAGCCAGGCATCTCGGCTTGCGGCCACACCATCCTGAACGCGCCCGATCTCGTCAGATCTCGGAAGCTGAACGGGGCAGGACCTGGTCAGTACATGAATGTGAGACCTCCTGGAAATACCTGGTGCTGCAAGCTTTTACGTCTCCTGGGTAACTTTATCGTAGCTCTTAATACTCTCTATCTGTCTGGAGGAGATATAATTGAAGTATTGTACACGTACCCAGCTACTGTCAACATCCTTTGCTGCACTGATATTTTTCCATCCATTTTTCTTTTTTTTTTTTTTTTTTTTTTTTTTTTGCTGGAAGTTCCATCAATACCCGCCAACCTTTAAGAGACATCATGCAGCCAGGCCTCTCGGCTTGCGGCCACACCGTCCTGAACGCGCCCGATCTCGTCAGATCTCGGAATTTAAACGGGGCAGGGCCTGGTCAGTACTTGGATGGGAGACCTCCTAGAAATACCAGGTGCTGCAAGCTTTTTACGTCTCCTGGGTAACTTCATCGTAGCTCTTAATACTCTCTTTCTGTCTCCAGGAGATATAATTGAAGAATTGTACACGTACCCGGCTACTTTCAACACCCTTTCCTGCACTGATATTTTTCCCTCCATTTTTCTATTTTTTTTTTTTTTTTTTGCTGGAAATTCCGTCAATACCCGCCAGCCTTTAAGAGACATCATGCAGCCAGGCCTCTCGGCTTGCGGCCACACCGTCCTGAATGCGCCCGATCTCGTCAGATCTCGGAAGCTAAACGGGGCAGGGCCTGGTCAGTACTTGGATGGGAGACCTCCTAGAAATACCAGGTGCTGCAAGCCTTTTACGTCTCCTGGGTAACTTCATCGTAGCTCTTAATACTCTCTATCTGTCTCCAGGAGATATAATTGAAGAATTGTACACGTACTAGGCTACTTTCAACACCCTTTGCTGCACTGGTATATTTCCCTCTATTTTTCGTTTTTTTTTTTGCTGGCAGTTCCGTCAATACCCGCCAGCCTTTAAGAGACATCATGCAGCCAGGCATCTCGGCTTGCGGCCACACCATCCTGAACGCGCCCGATCTCGTCAGATCTCGGAAGCTGAACGGGACAGGACCTGGTCAGTACATGAATGTGAGACCTCCTGGAAATACCTGGTGCTGCAAGCTTTTACGTCTCCTGGGTAACTTTATCGTAGCTCTTAATACTCTCTATCTGTCTGGAGGAGATATAATTGAAGTATTGTACACGTACCCAGCTACTGTCAACATCCTTTGCTGCACTGATATTTTTCCATCCATTTTTCTTTTTTTTTTTTTTTGGCTGGAAGTTCCGTCAATACCCGCCAACCTTTAAGAGACATCATGCAGCCAGGCTTCTCGGCTTGCGGCCACACCGTCCTGAACGCGCCTGATCTCATCATATCTCGGAAGCTAAACGGGGCAGGGCCTGGTCGGTACTTGGATGGCTGACCTCCTAGAAATACCAGGTGCTGCAAGCTTTTTACGTCTCCTGGGTAACTTCATCGTAGCTCTTAATACTCTCTTTCTCTCTGGAGGAGATATAATTGAAGAATTGTACACGTACCCGGCTACTTTCAACACCCTTTGCTGCACTGGTATTTCTCCCTCCATTTCTCTTTTTTTTTTGCTGGCAGTTCCGTCAATACCCGCCAGCCTTTAAGAGACATCATGCAGCCAGGCATCTCGGCTTGCGGCCACACCGTCCTGAACGCGCCCGATCTCGTAAGATCTCGGAAACTGAGTGGGGCAGGGCCTGGTCAGTACTTGGATGGGAGACCTCCTGGAAATACCAGGTGCTGCAAGCTTTTTACGTCTGCTGGGTAAGTTTATCGTAGCTCTTAATACTCTCTTTCTGTCTGGAGGAGATATAATTGAAGTATTGTACACGTACCCGGCTACTTTCAACACCCATTGCTGCACTGATATTTTTCCCTCCATTTTTCTTTTTCTTTATTATTTTTTCTGGAAGTTCCGTCAATATCCGCCAGCCTTTAAGAGACATCATGCAACCTGGCCTCTCGGCTTGCGGACACACAGTCCTGAACAAACCCGATCTCGGAAGATCTCGGAAACTAAACGGGGCAGGACCTGGTCAGTACTTGGATGGGAGATCTTCTGGAAATACCAGGTGCTGCCAACTTTTTACGTCTCCTGGGAAACTTCATCGTAGCTCTTAATACTCTCTTTCTGTCTGGAGAATATATAATTGAAGAATTGTACACGTACCCGGCTACTTTCAAAACCCTTTGCTGCACTGGTATTTTTCCCTCTATTTTTCTTTTTTCTTTTTTGCTGGCAGTTCCGTTGATACCCGCCAGCCTTTAAGAGACATCATGCAGCCAGGCCTCTTGGCTTGAGGCCACACCGTCCTGAAGACGCAAGATCTCGTCAGATCTCGGAAGAAAAACTGGGCAGGGCCTGGTCAGTAATTGGATGGGTGACCTCCTGGAAATACCAGGTGCTGCAAGCTTTTTACATCTCCTGGGTATCTTCAGCGTAGCTCTTAATACTCTCATTCAGTCTGGAGGAGATATAATTGAAGTATTGTACACGTACCCGGCTACTTTCAACACCCATTGCTGCACTGATATTTTTCCCTCCATTTTTCTTTTTCTTTATTATTTTTTCTGGAAGTTCCGTCAATATCCGCCAGCCTTTAAGAGACATCATGCAACCAGGCCTCTCGGCTTGCGGACACACAGTCCTGAACGAGCCCGATCTCGGAAGATCTCGGAAACTAAACGGGGCAGGACCTGGTCAGTACTTGGATGGGAGATCTTCTGGAAATACCAGGTGCTGCCAACTTTTTACGTCTCCTGGGAAACTTCATCGTAGCTCTTAATACTCTCTTTCTGTCTGGAGAATATATAATTGAAGAATTGTACACGTACCCGGCTACTTTCAAAACCCTGTCCTGCACTGATATTTTTCCCTCCATTTTTCTATTTATTTATTTTTTATTTTTTGCTGGAAGTTCCGTCAATACCCGCCAGCCTTTAAGAGACATCATGCAGCCAGGCATCTCGGCTTGCGGCCACACCATCCTGAACGCGCCCGATCTCGTCAGATCTCGGAAGCTGAACGGGACAGGACCTGGTCAGTACATGAATGTGAGACCTCCTGGAAATACCTGGTGCTGCAAGCTTTTACGTCTCCTGGGTAACTTTATCGTAGCTCTTAATACTCTCTATCTGTCTGGAGGAGATATAATTGAAGTATTGTACACGTACCCAGCTACTGTCAACATCCTTTGCTGCACTGATATTTTTCCATCCATTTTTCTTTTTTTTTTTTTTTTTTTTTTTTTGGCTGGAAGTTCCGTCAATACCCGCCAACCTTTAAGAGACATCATGCAGCCAGGCTTCTCGGCTTGCGGCCACACCGTCCTGAACGCGCCTGATCTCATCATATCTCGGAAGCTAAACGGGGCAGGGCCTGGTCGGTACTTGGATGGCTGACCTCCTAGAAATACCAGGTGCTGCAAGCTTTTTACGTCTCCTGGGTAACTTCATCGTAGCTCTTAATACTCTCTTTCTCTCTGGAGGAGATATAATTGAAGAATTGTACACGTACCCGGCTACTTTCAACACCCTTTGCTGCACTGGTATTTCTCCCTCCATTTCTCTTTTTTTTTTGCTGGCAGTTCCGTCAATACCCGCCAGCCTTTAAGAGACATCATGCAGCCAGGCATCTCGGCTTGCGGCCACACCGTCCTGAACGCGCCCGATCTCGTAAGATCTCGGAAACTGAGTGGGGCAGGGCCTGGTCAGTACTTGGATGGGAGACCTCCTGGAAATACCAGGTGCTGCAAGCTTTTTACGTCTGCTGGGTAAGTTTATCGTAGCTCTTAATACTCTCTTTCTGTCTGGAGGAGATATAATTGAAGTATTGTACACGTACCCGGCTACTTTCAACACCCATTGCTGCACTGATATTTTTCCCTCCATTTTTCTTTTTCTTTATTATTTTTTCTGGAAGTTCCGTCAATATCCGCCAGCCTTTAAGAGACATCATGCAACCTGGCCTCTCGGCTTGCGGACACACAGTCCTGAACAAACCCGATCTCGGAAGATCTCGGAAACTAAACGGGGCAGGACCTGGTCAGTACTTGGATGGGAGATCTTCTGGAAATACCAGGTGCTGCCAACTTTTTACGTCTCCTGGGAAACTTCATCGTAGCTCTTAATACTCTCTTTCTGTCTGGAGAATATATAATTGAAGAATTGTACACGTACCCGGCTACTTTCAAAACCCTTTGCTGCACTGGTATTTTTCCCTCTATTTTTCTTTTTTATTTTTTGCTGGCAGTTCCGTTGATACCCGCCAGCCTTTAAGAGACATCATGCAGCCAGGCCTCTTGGCTTGAGGCCACACCGTCCTGAAGACGCAAGATCTCGTCAGATCTCGGAAGAAAAACTGGGCAGGGCCTGGTCAGTAATTGGATGGGTGACCTCCTGGAAATACCAGGTGCTGCAAGCTTTTTACATCTCCTGGGTATCTTCAGCGTAGCTCTTAATACTCTCATTCAGTCTGGAGGAGATATAATTGAAGTATTGTACACGTACCCGGCTACTTTCAACACCCATTGCTGCACTGATATTTTTCCCTCCATTTTTCTTTTTCTTTATTATTTTTTCTGGAAGTTCCGTCAATATCCGCCAGCCTTTAAGAGACATCATGCAACCAGGCCTCTCGGCTTGCGGACACACAGTCCTGAACGAGCCCGATCTCGGAAGATCTCGGAAACTAAACGGGGCAGGACCTGGTCAGTACTTGGATGGGAGATCTTCTGGAAATACCAGGTGCTGCCAACTTTTTACGTCTCCTGGGAAACTTCATCGTAGCTCTTAATACTCTCTTTCTGTCTGGAGAATATATAATTGAAGAATTGTACACGTACCCGGCTACTTTCAAAACCCTGTCCTGCACTGATATTTTTCCCTCCATTTTTCTATTTATTTATTTTTTATTTTTTGCTGGAAGTTCCGTCAATACCCGCCAGCCTTTAAGAGACATCATGCAGCCAGACATCTCGGCTTGCAGCCACACCGTCCTGAACGCGCCCGATCTCGTCAGATCTCGGAAGCTAAACGGGGCAGGACCTGGTCAGTACTTGAATGTGAGACCTCCTGGTAATACCTGGTGCTGCAAGCTTTTACGTCTCCTGGGTAACTTTATCGTAGCTCTTAATACTCTCTATCTGTCTGGAGGAGATATAATTGAAGAATTGTACACGTACCCGGCTACCTTCAACACGCTTTGCTGCACTGATATTTTTCCCTCCATTTTTCTTTTTTCTTTTGTTTTTTGCTGGAAGTTCCATCAATAACCGCCAGCCTTTAAGAGACATCATGCAGCCAGGCCTCTCGGCTTGCGGACACACCGTCCTGAACGCGCCCGATCTCGTCAGATCTCGGAATTTAAACGGGGCAGGGCCTGGTCAGTACTCTTATGGGTTACCTTCTGGAAATACGAGGTGCTGCAAACTTTTTACGTCTCCTGGGTAACTTCATCGTAGCTCTTAATACCCTCTTTCTGTCTCCAGGAGATATAATTGAAGAATTGTACACGTACCCGGCTACTTTCAACAGCCTTTGCTGCACTGATATTTTTCCCTCCATTTTTCTTTTTTTTTTTTTTTTTTTTTGCTGGAAGTTCCGTCAATACCCGCCAGCCTTGAAGAGACATCATGCAGCCGGGCCTCTCGGCTTTCGGCCACACCGTCCTGAACGCGCATGATATTGTCAGATCTCGGAAGCTAAACGGGGCAGGACCTGGTCAGTACTTGAATGTGAGACCTCCTGGAAATACCAGGTGCTGCAAGCTTTTACGTCTCCTGGGTAACTTTATCGTAGCTCTTAATACTCTCTTTCAGTCTGCAGGAGATATAATTGAAGAATTGTACACGTACCCGGCTACTTTCAACACCCTTTCCTGCACTGATATTTTTCCCTCCATTTTTCTATTTTTTTTTTTTTTTTTTTGCTGGAAGTTCCGTCAATACCCGCCAACCTTTAAGAGACATCATGCAGCCAGGCCTCTCGGCTTGCGGCCACACCGTCCTGAACGCGCCCGATCTCGTCAGATCTCGGAATTTAAACGGGGCAGGGCCTGGTCAGTACTTGGATGGGAGACCTCCTAGAAATACCAGGTGCTGCAAGCTTTTTACGTCTCCTGGGTAACTTCATCGTAGCTCTTAATACTCTCTTTCTGTCTCCAGGAGATATAATTGAAGAATTGTACACGTACCCGGCTACTTTCAACACCCTTTCCTGCACTGATATTTTTCCCTCCATTTTTCTATTTTTTTTTTTTTTTTTTGCTGGAAATTCCGTAAATACCCGCCAGCCTTTAAGAGACATCATGCAGCCAGGCCTCTCGGCTTGCGGCCACACCGTCCTGAATGCGCCCGATCTCGTCAGATCTCGGAAGCTAAACGGGGCAGGGCCTGGTCAGTACTTGGATGGGAGACCTCCTAGAAATACCAGGTGCTGCAAGCCTTTTACGTCTCCTGGGTAACTTCATCGTAGCTCTTAATACTCTCTATCTGTCTCCAGGAGATATAATTGAAGAATTGTACACGTACTAGGCTACTTTCAACACCCTTTGCTGCACTGGTATATTTCCCTCTATTTTTCGTTTTTTTTTTTGCTGGCAGTTCCGTCAATACCCGCCAGCCTTTAAGAGACATCATGCAGCCAGGCATCTCGGCTTGCGGCCACACCATCCTGAACGCGCCCGATCTCGTCAGATCTCGGAAGCTGAACGGGACAGGACCTGGTCAGTACATGAATGTGAGACCTCCTGGAAATACCTGGTGCTGCAAGCTTTTACGTCTCCTGGGTAACTTTATCGTAGCTCTTAATACTCTCTATCTGTCTGGAGGAGATATAATTGAAGTATTGTACACGTACCCAGCTACTGTCAACATCCTTTGCTGCACTGATATTTTTCCATCCATTTTTCTTTTTTTTTTTTTTTTTTTTTTTTTGGCTGGAAGTTCCGTCAATACCCGCCAACCTTTAAGAGACATCATGCAGCCAGGCCTCTCGGCTTGCGGCCACACCGTCCTGAACGCGCCTGATCTCATCATATCTCGGAAGCTAAACGGGGCAGGGCCTGGTCGGTACTTGGATGGCTGACCTCCTAGAAATACCAGGTGCTGCAAGCTTTTTACGTCTCCTGGGTAACTTCATCGTAGCTCTTAATACTCTCTTTCTCTCTGGAGGAGATATAATTGAAGAATTGTACACGTACCCGGCTACTTTCAACACCCTTTGCTGCACTGGTATTTCTCCCTCCATTTCTCTTTTTTTTTTGCTGGCAGTTCCGTCAATACCCGCCAGCCTTTAAGAGACATCATGCAGCCAGGCATCTCGGCTTGCGGCCACACCGTCCTGAACGCGCCCGATCTCGTAAGATCTCGGAAACTGAGTGGGGCAGGGCCTGGTCAGTACTTGGATGGGAGACCTCCTGGAAATACCAGGTGCTGCAAGCTTTTTACGTCTGCTGGGTAAGTTTATCGTAGCTCTTAATACTCTCTTTCTGTCTGGAGGAGATATAATTGAAGTATTGTACACGTACCCGGCTACTTTCAACACCCATTGCTGCACTGATATTTTTCCCTCCATTTTTCTTTTTCTTTATTATTTTTTCTGGAAGTTCCGTCAATATCCGCCAGCCTTTAAGAGACATCATGCAACCTGGCCTCTCGGCTTGCGGACACACAGTCCTGAACAAACCCGATCTCGGAAGATCTCGGAAACTAAACGGGGCAGGACCTGGTCAGTACTTGGATGGGAGATCTTCTGGAAATACCAGGTGCTGCCAACTTTTTACGTCTCCTGGGAAACTTCATCGTAGCTCTTAATACTCTCTTTCTGTCTGGAGAATATATAATTGAAGAATTGTACACGTACCCGGCTACTTTCAAAACCCTTTGCTGCACTGGTATTTTTCCCTCTATTTTTCTTTTTTATTTTTTGCTGGCAGTTCCGTTGATACCCGCCAGCCTTTAAGAGACATCATGCAGCCAGGCCTCTTGGCTTGAGGCCACACCGTCCTGAAGACGCAAGATCTCGTCAGATCTCGGAAGAAAAACTGGGCAGGGCCTGGTCAGTAATTGGATGGGTGACCTCCTGGAAATACCAGGTGCTGCAAGCTTTTTACATCTCCTGGGTATCTTCAGCGTAGCTCTTAATACTCTCATTCAGTCTGGAGGAGATATAATTGAAGTATTGTACACGTACCCGGCTACTTTCAACACCCATTGCTGCACTGATATTTTTCCCTCCATTTTTCTTTTTCTTTATTATTTTTTCTGGAAGTTCCGTCAATATCCGCCAGCCTTTAAGAGACATCATGCAACCAGGCCTCTCGGCTTGCGGACACACAGTCCTGAACGAGCCCGATCTCGGAAGATCTCGGAAACTAAACGGGGCAGGACCTGGTCAGTACTTGGATGGGAGATCTTCTGGAAATACCAGGTGCTGCCAACTTTTTACGTCTCCTGGGAAACTTCATCGTAGCTCTTAATACTCTCTTTCTGTCTGGAGAATATATAATTGAAGAATTGTACACGTACCCGGCTACTTTCAAAACCCTGTCCTGCACTGATATTTTTCCCTCCATTTTTCTATTTATTTATTTTTTATTTTTTGCTGGAAGTTCCGTCAATACCCGCCAGCCTTTAAGAGACATCATGCAGCCAGACATCTCGGCTTGCGGCCACACCGTCCTGAACGCGCCCGATCTCGTCAGATCTCGGAAGCTAAACGGGGCAGGACCTGGTCAGTACTTGAATGTGAGACCTCCTGGTAATACCTGGTGCTGCAAGCTTTTACGTCTCCTGGGTAACTTTATCGTAGCTCTTAATACTCTCTATCTGTCTGGAGGAGATATAATTGAAGAATTGTACACGTACCCGGCTACCTTCAACACGCTTTGCTGCACTGATATTTTTCCCTCCATTTTTCTTTTTTCTTTTGTTTTTTGCTGGAAGTTCCATCAATACCCGCCAGCCTTTAAGAGACATCATGCAGCCAGGCCTCTCGGCTTGCGGACACACCGTCCTGAACGCGCCCGATCTCGTCAGATCTCGGAATTTAAACGGGGCAGGGCCTGGTCAGTACTCTTATGGGTTACCTTCTGGAAATACGAGGTGCTGCAAACTTTTTACGTCTCCTGGGTAACTTCATCGTAGCTCTTAATACCCTCTTTCTGTCTCCAGGAGATATAATTGAAGAATTGTACACGTACCCGGCTACTTTCAACAGCCTTTGCTGCACTGATATTTTTCCCTCCATTTTTCTTTTTTTTTTTTTTTTTTTTTGCTGGAAGTTCCGTCAATACCCGCCAGCCTTGAAGAGACATCATGCAGCCGGGCCTCTCGGCTTTCGGCCACACCGTCCTGAACGCGCATGATATTGTCAGATCTCGGAAGCTAAACGGGGCAGGACCTGGTCAGTACTTGAATGTGAGACCTCCTGGAAATACCAGGTGCTGCAAGCTTTTACGTCTCCTGGGTAACTTTATCGTAGCTCTTAATACTCTCTTTCAGTCTGCAGGAGATATAATTGAAGAATTGTACACGTACCCGGCTACTTTCAACACCCTTTCCTGCACTGATATTTTTCCCTCCATTTTTCTATTTTTTTTTTTTTTTTTTTGCTGGAAGTTCCGTCAATACCCGCCAACCTTTAAGAGACATCATGCAGCCAGGCCTTTCGGCTTGTGGCCACACCGTCCTGAATGCGCCCGATCTCGTCAGATCGCGGAAGCTAAAAGGGGCAGGGCCTGGTCAGTACTTGGATGGGAGACCTCCTAGAAATACCAGGTGCTGCAAGCTTTTTACGTCTCCTGGGTAACTTCATCGTAGCTCTTAATACTCTCTTTCTGTCTCCAGGAGATATAATTGAAGAATTGTACACGTACCCGGCTACTTTCAACACCCTTTCCTGTACTGATATTTTTCCCTCCATTTTTCTATTTTTTTTTTTTTTTTTTTTGCTGGAAATTCCGTCAATACCCGCCAGCCTTTAAGAGACATCATGCAGCCAGGCATCTCGGCTTGCGGCCACACCATCCTGAACGCGCCCGATCTCGTCAGATCTCGGAAGCTAAACGGGGCAGGACCTGGTCAGTACATGAATGGGATACCTCCTGGAAATACCTGGTGCTGCAAGCTTTTACGTCTCCTGGGTAACTTTATCGTAGCTCTTAATACTCTCTATCTGTCTGGAGGAGATATAATTGAAGTATTGTACACGCACCCAGCTACTGTCAACACCATTTGCTGCACTGATATTTTTCCATTCATTTTTCTTTTTTTTTTTTTTTTTTGCTGGAAGTTCCGTCAATACCCGCCAACCTTTAAGAGACATCATGCAGCCAGGCCTCTCGGCTTGCGGCCACACCGTCCTGAATGCGCCCGATCTCGTCAGATCTCGGAAGCTAAACGGGGCAGGGCCTGGTCAGTACTTGGATGGGAGACATCCTAGAAATACCAGGTGCTGCAAGCTTTTTACGTCTCCTGGGTAACTTCATCGTAGCTCTTAATACTCTCTTTCTGTCTCCAGGAGATATAATTGAACAATTGTACACGTACCCGGCTACTTTCAACACCCTTTGCTGCACTGGTATATTTCCCTCTATTTTTCTTTTTTTTTTTGCTGGCAGTTCCGTCACAACCCGCCAACCATTAAGAGACATCATGCAGCCAGGCCTCTCGGCTTGCAGCCACACCGTCCTGAACGCCCCCGATCTCATCAGATCTTGGAATTTAAACGGGGCAGGGCCTGGTCAGTACTTGGATGGGTGACCTCCTGGAAATGCCAGGTGCTGCAAGCTTTTTACGTCTCCTGGGTAACTTCATCGTAGCTCTTAATACTCTCTTTCTGTCTGGAGGAGATATAATTGAAGAATTGTACACGTACCCGGCTACTTTCAAAACCCATTACTGCACTGATATTTTTCCCTCCATTTTCCATTTTTTTTTTTTTTTTTTTTTTTTTTTTGCTGGAAGTTCCGTCAATACCCGCCAGCCTTTAAGAGACATCATGCAGCCAGGCCTCTTGGCTTGTGGCCACATTGTCCTGAACGCGCCTGATCTCGTCAGATCTCGGAAGCTAAACGGGGCAGGGCCTGATCAGTACTTGAATGGGAGACCTCCAGGAAATACCTGGTGCTGCAAGCTTTTTACGTCTCCTGGGTAACTTCATCGTAGCTCTTAATACTCTCTATCTGTCTGGAGGTGTTATAATTGAGGAATTGTACACGTACCCGGCTACTTTCAACAGCCTTTGCTGCACTGGTATTTTTCCCTCCATTTTCCATTTTTTTTTTTTTTTTTTTGCTGGAAGTTCCGTCAATACCCGCCAGCCTTTAAGAGACATCATGCAGCCAGGCCTCTTGGCTTGCTGCCACACCGTCCTGAACGCGCCCGATCTCATCAGATCTCGGAAGCTAACGGGGCAGGGCCTGGTCAGTACTTGGATGGGTGACCTCCTGGAAATACCAGGTGCTGCAAGCTTTTTACGTCTCCTGGGTAACTTCATCATAGCTCTTAATACTCTCTTTCAGTATGTAGGAGATATTATTGAAGAATTGTACACGTACCCGGCTACTTTCAAAACCCTTTGCTACACTGATATTTTTCCCTCCATTTTTCTTTTTTCTTTTTTTTTTTGCTGGAAGTTCCGTCAATACCCGCCAACCTTTAAGAGACATCATGCAGCCAGGCCTTTCGGCTTGTGGCCACACCGTCCTGAATGCGCCCGATCTCGTCAGATCTCGGAAGCTAAACGGGGCAGGGCCTGGTCAGTACTTGGATGGGAGACCTCCTAGAAATACCAGGTGCTGCAAGCTTTTTACGTCTCCTGGGTAACTTCATCATAGCTCTTAATACTCTCTCTCTGTCTGGAGGAGATATAATTGAAGTATTGTACACGTACCCAGCTACTGTCAACACCCTTTGCTGCACTGATATTTTTCCATCCATTTTTCTTTTTTCGTTTATTCTTTTTTTTTTTTGCTGGAAGTTCCGTCAATACCCGCCAACCTTTAAGAGACATCATGCAGCCAGGCCTTTCGGCTTGTGGCCACACCGTCCTGAATGCGCCCGATCTCGTCAGATCTCGGAAGCTAAACGGGGCAGGGCCTGGTCAGTACTTGGATGGGAGACCTCCTAGAAATACCAGGTGCAGCAAGCTTTTTACGTCTCCTGGGTAACTTCATCGTAGCTCTTAATACTCTCTTTCTGTCTCCAGGAGATATAATTGAAGAATTGTACACGTACCCGGCTACTTTCAACACCCTTTGCTGCACTGGTATATTTCCCTCAATTTTTCTGTTTTTTTTTTGCTGGCAGTTCCGTCAATACCCGCCAGCCTTTAAGAGACATCATGCAGCCAGGCATCTCGGCTTGCGGCCACACCATCCTGAACGCGCCCGATCTCGTCAGATCTCGGAAGCTAAACGGGGCAGGACCTGGTCAGTACATGAATGTGAGACCTCCTGGAAATACCTGGTGCTGCTAGCTTTTACGTCTCCTGGGTAACTTTATCGTAGCTCTTAATACTCTCTATCTGTCTGGAGGAGATATAATTGAAGTATTGTACACGTATCCAGCTACTGTCAACACCCTTTGCTGCACTGATATTTTTCCATCCATTTTTCTTTTTTTTTTTTTTTTTGCTGGAAGTTCCGTCAATACCCGCCAACCTTTAAGAGACATCATGCAGCCAGGCCTCTCGGCTTGCGGCCACACCGTCCTGAACGCGCCCGAATTCGTAAGATCTCGGAAGCTAAACGGGGCAGGACCTGGTCAGTACTTGGATGGGAGACCTCCTGGAAATACCTGGTGCTGCAAGCTTTTACGTCTCCTGGGTAACTTTATCGTAGCTCTTAATTCTCTCTTTCTGTCTGGAGGAGATATAATTGAAGAATTGTACACGTACCCAGCTACTGTCAACACCCTTTGCTGCACTGATATTTTTCCCTCCATTTTTCTCTTTTTTTTTTTTTTTTTTGCTGGAAATTCCGTCAATACCCGCCAGCCTTTAAGAGACATCATGCAGCCAGACATCTCGGCTTGCGGCCACACCGTCCTGAACGCGCTCGATCTTGTCAGATCTCGGAAGCTAAACGGGGCAGGACCTGGTCAGTACTTAAATGTGAGACCTCCTGGAAATACCAGGTGCTGCCAGCTTTTTACGTCTCCTGGGGAACTTCATCGTAGCTCTTAATACTCTATTTCTGTCTGGAGGAGATATAATTGAAGAATTGTACACGTACCTGGCTACTTTCAACACCCTTTGCTGCACTGATATTTTTACCACCATTTCTCTTTTTTTTTATTTGCTGTATGTTCCGTCAAAACCCGCCAACCATTAAGAGACATCATGCAGCCAGGCCTCTTGGCTTGCAGCCACACTGTCCTGAACGCCCCCGATCTCATCAGATCTTGGAATTTAAACGGGGCAGGGCCTGGTCAGTACTTGGATGGGAGACCTCCTAGAAATACCAGGTGCTGCAAGCTTTTTACGTCTCCTGGGTAACTTCATCGTAGCTCTTAATACTCTCTTTCTGTCTCCAGGAGATATAATTGAAGAATTGTACACGTACCCGGCTACTTTCAACACCCTTTGCTGCACTGGTATATTTCCCTCTATTTTTCTTTTTTTTTTTTGCTGGCAGTTCCGTCAATACCCGCCAGCCTTTAAGAGACATCATGCAGCCAGGCATCTTCGGCTTGCGGCCACACCATCCTGAACGCGCCCGATCTCGTCAGATCTCGGAAGCTAAACGGGGCAGGACCTGGTCAGTACATGAATGTGAGACCTCCTGGAAATACCTGGTGCTGCTAGCTTTTACGTCTCCTGGTTAACTTTATCGTAGCTCTTAATACTCTCTATCTGTCTGGAGGAGATATAATTGAAGTATTGTACACGTATCCAGCTACTGTCAACACCCTTTGCTGCACTGATATTTTTCCATCCATTTTTCTTTTTTTTTTTTTTTTTTTTTTTTTTTTTGCTGGAAGTTCCGTCAATACCCGCCAACCTTTAAGACACATCATGCAGCCAGGCCTCTCGGCTTGCGGCCACACCGTCCTGAACGCGCCCGAATTCGTAAGATCTCGGAAGCTAAACGGGGCAGGACCTGGTCAGTACTTGGATGGGAGACCTCCTGGAAATACCTGGTGCTGCAAGCTTTTACGTCTCCTGGGTAACTTTATCATAGCTCTTAATTCTCTCTTTCTGTCTGGAGGAGATATAATTGAAGAATTGTACACGTACCCAGCTACTGTCAACACCCTTTGCTGCACTGATATTTTTCCCTCCATTTTTCTCTTTTTTTTTTTTTTTTTTTGCTGGAAATTCCGTCAATACCCGCCAGCCTTTAAGAGACATCATGCAGCCAGACATCTTGGCTTGCGGCCACACCATCCTGAACGCGCCCGATCTCGTCAGATCTCGGAAGCTAAACGGGGCAGGGCCTGGTCAGTACTTGGATGGGAGACCTCCTAGAAATACCAGGTGCTGCAAGCTTTTTACGTCTCCTGGGTAACTTCATCGTAGCTCTTAATACTCTCTTTCTGTCTCCAGGAGATATAATTGAAGAATTGTACACGTACCCGGCTACTTTAAACACCCTTTCCTGAACTGATATTTTTCCCTCCATTTTTCTTTTTTTTTTTTTTTTTTTTTGCTGGAAATTCCGTCAATACCCGCCAGCCTTTTAGAGACATCATGCAGCCAGACATCTCGGCTTGCGGCCACACCGTCCTGAACGCGCCCGATCTTGTCAGATCTCGGAAGCTAAACGGGGCAAGGCCTGGTCAGTACTTGGATGGGTGTCCTCCTGGAAATACCAGGTGCTGCAAGCTTTTTACGTCTCCTGGGTAACTTCATCGTAGCTCTTAATACTCTCTTTCAGTCTGGAGGAGATATAATTGAAGAATTGTACACGTACCTGGCTACTTTCAACACCCTTTGCTGCACTGATATTTTTACCACCATTTCTCTTTTTTTTTTTGCTGGCAGTTCCGTCAATACCCGCCAGCCTTTAAGAGACATCATGCAGCCAGGCGTCTCGGCTTGCGGCCACACCATCCTGAACGCGCCCGATCTCGTCAGATCTCGGAAGCTAAACGGGGCAGGACCTGGTCAGTACTTGAATGTGAGACCTCCTGGAAATACCTGGTGCTGCAAGCTTTTACGTCTCCTGGGTAACTTTATCGTAGCTCTTAATACTCTCTTTCTGTCTGGAAGAGATATAATTGAAGTATTGTACACGTACCCAGCTACTGTCAACACCCTTTGCTGCACTGATATTTTTCCATCCATTTTTCTTTTTTTTTTTTTTTGCTGGAAGTTCCGTCAATACCCGCCAACCTTTAAGAGACATCATGCAGAACAGGCCTCTCGGCTTGTGGCCACACCGTCCTGAATGCGCCCGATCTCGTCAGATTTCGGAAGCTAAACGGGGCAGAGCCTGGTCAGTACTTGGATGGGAGACCTCCTAGAAATACCAGGTGCTACAAGCTTTTTACGTCACCTGGGTAACTTCATCGTAGCTCTTAATACTCTCTCTCTGTCTGGAGGAGATATAATTCAAGTATTGTACACGTACCCGGCTACTTTCAACACCCTTTGCTGCACTGGTATTTTTCCCTCTATTTTTCTTTTTTTTTTTTGCTGGCAGTTCCGTCAATACCCGCCAGCCTTTAATAGACATCATGCAGCCAGGCCTCTTGGCTTGCAGCCACACCGTCCTGAACGCCCCCGATCTCATCAGATCTTGGAATTTAAACGGGGCAGGGCCTGGTCAGTACTTGGATGGGTGACCTCCTGGAAATACCTGTTGCTGCAAGCTTTTACGTCTCCTGGGTAACTTTATCGTAGCTCTTAATATTCTCTATCTGTCTGGAAGAGATATAATTGAAGTATTGTACACGTTCCCGGCTACTTTCAACACCCTTTGCTGCACTGATATTTTTCCATCCATTTTTCTTTTTTTTTTTTTTTTTTTTTTTTTTTTTGCTGGCAGTTCCGTCAATACCCGCCAGCCTTTAAGAGACATCATGCAGCCAGGCGTCTCGGCTTGCGGCCACACCGTCCTGAATGCGTCCGATCTCGTAAGATCTCGGAAACTGAATGGGGCAGGGCCTGGTCAGTACTTGGATGGGAGACCTCCTGGAAATACCAGGTGCTGCAAGCTTTTTACGTCTGCTGGGTAAGTTTATCGTCGCTCTTAATACTCTCTTTCTGTCTGGAGGAGATATAATTGAAGTATTGTACACGTACCCGGCTACTTTCAACACCCATTGCTGCACTGATATTTTTCCCTCTATTTTTCTTTTTCTTTTTTTTTTTTCTGGCAGTTCCGTCGATACCCGCCAGCCTTTAAGAGACATCATGCAGCCAGGCATCTCGGCTTGCGGCCACACCATCCTGAACGCGCCCGATCTCGTCAGATCTCGGAAGCTAAACGGGGCAGGACCTGGTCAGTACTTGATTGTGAGACCTCCTGGAAATACCTAGTGCTGCAAGCTTTTACGTCTCCTGGGTAACTTTATCGTAGCTCTTTATACTCTCGATCTGTCTGGAGGAGATATAATTGAAGTATTGTACACGTACCCGGCTACTTTCAACACCCTTTGCTGCACTGATATTTTTCCCTCCGTTTTTCTTTTTTTTTTTTTTTTTTTTTTTCCTGGAAGTTCCGTCAATACCCGCCAGCCTTTAAGAGACATCATGCAGCCAGGCATCTTGGCTTCTGGCCACACCGTCCTGAACGCGCCCGTTCTCGTCAGATCTGGGAAGCTAAACGTGGCAGGGCCTGGTCAGTGTTTGGATGGGTGACCTCCTGGAAATACGAGGTGCTGCAAACTTTTTACGTCTCCTGGGTAACTTCATCGTAGCTCTTAATTCTCTCTTTCTGTCTGGAGGAGATATATTTGAAGAATTGTACACGTACCCGGCTACTTTCAACACCCTTTGCTGCACTGATATTTTTCCCTCCGTTTTTCTTTTTTCTTTTTTTTTTTTTTTTTGGCTGGAAGTTCCGTCAATACCCGCCAGCCTTTAAGAGACATCATGCAGCCAGGCCTCTTGGCTTGCGGCCACACCGTTCTGAACGTGCCCGATCTCATCAGACCTCGGAAGCTAAACGGTGCAGGGCCTGGTCAGTACTTGGATGGGTGACCTTCTGGAAATACCAGGTGCTGCAAGCTTTTTCGTCTCCTGGGTAACTTCATCGTAGCTCTTAGTACTCTCTTTCTGTCTGGATGAGATATATTTGAAGTATTGTACACGTACCCGGCTACTTTCAACACCCTTTGCTGCACTGATATTTTTCCCTCCATTTTTCTTTTTTCTTTTGTTCTTTGCTGGAAGTTGCGTCAATACCCTCCAGCCTTTGAGAGACATCATGCAGCCAGGACTCTCGGCTTGCGGCCACACCGTTCTGAACGTGCCCGATCTCGTCAGATCTCGGAAACTAAACGGGGCAGGGCCTGGTCACTACTTGGATGTGTGACCTTCTGGAAATACCAGGTGCTGCAAGCTTTTTCGGCTCCTGGGTAACTTCATCGTAGCTCTAAATACTCTCTTTCTGTCTGGAGGAGATATAATTGAAGTTTTGTACACGTATCCAGCTACTGTCAACACCATTTGCTGCACTGATATTTTTCCATCCATTTTTCTTTTTTTTTTTTTTTTTTTGCTGAAAGTTCCGTCAATACCCGCCAACCTTTAAGAGACATCATGCAGCCAGGCCTCTCGGCTTGTGGCCACACCGTCCAGAATGCGCCCGATCTCGTCAGATTTCGGAAGCTAAATGGGGCAGGGCCTGGTCAGTACTTGGATGGGAGACCTCCTAGAAATACCAGGTGCTGCAAGCTTTTTACGTCTCCTGGGTAACTTCATCGTAGCACTTAATACTCTCTTTCTGTCTGGAGGAGATATAATTGAAGTATTGTAAACGTACTCAGCTACTGTCAACACCCTTTGCTGCACTGATATTTTTCAATCCACTTTTCTTTTTTTTTTTTTTTTTTGCTGGAAGTTCCGTCAATACCCGCCAACCTTTAAGAGACATCATGCAGCCAGGCCTTGCGGCTTGCGGCCTCACCGTCCTGAACGCGCCCGATCTCGTCAGATCTCAGAAGCTAAACGGGGCAGGACCTGGTCAGTACTTGAATGTGAGACCTCCTGGAAATACCTGGTGCTGCAAGCTTTTACGTCTCCTGGGTAATTTTATCGTAGCTCTTAATACTCTCTTTCTGTCTGGAGGAGATATAATTGAAGTATTGTACACGTACCCAGTTACTTTCAACACCCTTTGCTGCACTGATATTTTTCCCTCCATTTTTCTATTTTTTTTTTTTTTTTTTCTTGCTGGAAGTTCCATCAATTCCCTCCAGCGTTTAAGAGACATCATGCAGCCAGGCCTCTTGGCTTGCAACCACACCGTCCTGAACGCGCCCCATCTCGTCAGATCTCGGAAGCTAAACGGGGCAGGGCCTGGTCATTACTTGAATGTGGGACCTCCTGGAAATACCTGGTGCTGCAAGCTTTTTACGTCTCCTGGGTAACTTTATCGTAGCTCTTAACACTCTCTTTCTGTCTGGAGGAGATATAATTGAAGAATTGTTCACGTAACCGGCTACTTTCAACACCCTTTGCTGCACTGATATTTTTCCCTCCATTTTTCTATTTATTTTTTTCTTTTTTTTTTGCTGGAAGTTCCGTCAATACCCGCCAGTCTTTAAGAGACATCATGCAGCCAGGACTCTCGGCTTGTGGCCACACCGTTCTGAACGCGCCCGATCTCGTCAGATCTCGGAAGCTAAACGGGGCAGGGCCTGGTCAGTACTTGGATGGGAGACCTCCTAGAAATACCAGGTGCTGCAAGCTTTTTACGTCTCCTGGGTAACTTCATCGTAGCTCTTAATACTCTCTATCTGTCTGGAGGTGTTATAATTGAGGAATTGTACACGTACCCGGCTACTTTCAACACCCTTTGCTGCACTGATATATTTCCCTCCATTTTTCTTTTTTCTTTTATTTTTTGCTGGAAGTTCCGTCAATACCCTCCAGCCTTTAAGAGACTTCATGCAGCCAGGCCTCTTGGCTTGCGGCCACACCGTCCTGAACGCGCCCGATCTCGTCAGATCTCGGAAGCTGAACGTGGCAGGGCCTGGTCAGTACTTGGATGGGTGACCTCCTGGAAATACCAGGTGCTGCAAGCTTTTTTCGTCACTTGGGTAACTTCATCGTAGCTCTTAATACTCTCTTTCTGTCTGGAGGAGATATAATTGAAGTATTGTACACGTACCCGGCTACTTTCAACACCCATTGCTGCACTGATATTTTTCCCTCCATTTTTCTTTTTCTTTATTAATTTTTCTGGAAGTTCCGTCAATATCCGCCAGCCTTTAAGAGACATCATGCAGCAAGGCCTCTTGGCTTGCGGCCACACCGTCCTGAACGCGCCCGATCTCGTCAGATCTCGGAAGCTAACGGGGCAGGGCCTGGTCAGTACTTAGATGGGTGACCTCCTGGAAATACCAGGTGCTGCAAGCTTTTTACGTCTCCTGGGTAACTTCATCATAGCTCTTAATACTCTCTTTCAGTCTGTAGGAGATATTATTGAAGAATTGTACACGTACCCGGCTACTTTCAAAACCCTTTGCTGCACTGATATTTTTCCCTCCATTTTTCTTTTTTCTTTTTTTTTTTGCTGGAAGTTTCGTCAATACCCGCCAGCCTTAAAGAGACATCATGCAGCCGGGCCTCTCGGCTTTCGGCCACACCGTCCTGAACGCGCATGATATCGTCAGATCTCGGAAGCTAAACGGGGCAGGACCTGGTCAGTACTTGAATGTGAGACCTCCTGGAAATACCAGGTGCTGCAAGCTTTTACGTCTCCTGGGTAACTTTATCGTAGCTCTTAATACTCTCTATCTGTCTGGAGGAGATATAATTGAAGTATTGTACACGTACCCAGCTACTGTCAACACCATTTGCTGCACTGATATTTTTCCATCCATTTTTCTTTTTTTTTTTTTTTTTTTGCTGGAAGTTCCGTCAATACCCGCCAACCTTTAAGAGACATCATGCAGCCAGGCCTCTCGGCTTGCGGCCACACCGTCCTAAATGCGCCCGATCTCGTCAGATCTCGGAAGCTAAACGGGGCAGGACCTGGTCAGTACTTGGATGGGAGACCTCCTAGAAATACCAGGTGCTGCAAGCTTTTTACGTCTCCTGGGTAACTTCATCGTAGCTCTTAATACTCTCTCTCTGTCTGGAGGAGATATAATTCAAGTATTGTACACGTATCCAGCTACTGTCAACACCCTTTGCTGCTCTGATATTTTTCCATCCATTTTTCTTTTTTCTTTTTTTTCTTTTTTTTTTTTCTGGAAGTTCCGTCAATACCCGCTAACCTTTAAGAGACATCATGCAGCCAGGCCTTTCGGCTTGTGGCCACACCGTCCTGAATGCGCCCGATCTCGTCAGATCTCGGAAGCTAAACGGGGCAGGGCCTGGTCAGTACTTGGATGGGAGACCTCCTAGAAATACCAGGTGCTGTAAGCTTTTTACGTCTCCTGGGTAACTTCATCGTAGCTCTTAATACTCTCTTTCTGTCTCCAGGAGATATAATTGAAGAATTGTACACGTACCCGGCTACTTTCAACACCCTTTCCTGCACTGATATTTTTCCCTCCATTTTTCTATTTTTTTTTTTTTTTTTTTGCTGGAAATTCCGTCAATACCCGCCAGCCTTTAATAGACATCATGCAGCCATGCATCTCGGCTTGCGGCCACACCATCCTGAACGCGCCCGATCTCGTCAGATCTCGGAAGCTAAACGGGGCAGGACCTGGTCAGTACATGAATGTGAGACCTACTGGAAATACCTGGTGCTGTAAGCTTTTACGTCTTCTGGGTAACTTTATCGTAGCTCTTAATACTCTCTATCTGTCTGGAGGAGATATAATTGAAGTATTGTACACGTACCCAGCTACTGTCAACACCATTTGCTGCACTGATATTTTTCCATCCATTTTTCTTTTTTTTTTTTTTTTTTGCTGGAAGTTCCGTCAACACCCGCCAACCTTTAAGAGACATCATGCAGCCAGGCCTTTCGGCTTGTGGCCACACCGTCCTGAATGCGCCCGATCTCGTCAGATCTCGGAAGCTAAACTGGGCAGGGCCTGGTCAGTACTTGGATGGGAGACCTCCTAGAAATACCAGGTGCAGCAAGCTTTTTACGTCTCCTGGGTAACTTCATCGTAGCTCTTAATACTCTCTTTCTGTCTCCAGGAGATATAATTGAAGAATTGTACACGTACCCGGCTACTTTCAACACCCTTTGCTGCACTGGTATATTTCCCTCTATTTTTCTTTTTTTTTTTGCTGGCAGTTCCGTCAATACCCGCCAGCCTTTAAGAGACATCATGCAGCCAGGCATCTTGGCTTGCGGCCACACCATCCTGAACGCGCCCGATCTCGTCAGATCTTGGAAGCTAAACGGGGCAGGGCCTGGTCAGTACTTGGATGGGAGACCTCCTAGAAATACCAGGTGCTGCAAGCTTTTTACGTCTCCAGGGTAACTTCATCGTAGCTCTTAATACTCTCTTTCTGTCTCCAGGAGATATAATTGAAGAATTGTACACGTACCCGGCTACTTTCAACACCCTTTGCTGCACTGGTATATTTCCCTCTATTTTTCTTTTTTTTTTTTGCTGGCAGTTCCGTCAATACCCGCCAGCCTTTAAGAGACATCATGCAGCCAGGCATCTTGGCTTGCGGCCACACCATCCTGAACGCGGCCGATCTCGTCAGATCTCGGAAGCTAAACGGGGCAGGACCTGGTCAGTACATGAAAGTGAGACCTTCTGGAAATACCTAGTGCTGCAAGCTTTTACGTCTCCTGGGTAACTTTATCGTAGCTCTTAATACTCTCTTTCTGTCTGGAGAATATATAATTGAAGAATTGTACACGTACCCGTCTACTTTCAACACCCTTTGCTGCACTGGTATTTTTCCCTCTATTTTTCTTTTTTTGTTTTGCTGGCAGTTCCGTCAATACCCGCCAGCCTTTAAGAGACATCATGCAGCCAGGCATCTCGGCTTGCGGCCACACCATCCTTAACGCGCCCGATCTCGTCAGATCTCGGAAGCTAAACGGGGCAGGGCCTGGTCAGTACTTGGATGGGAGACCTCCTAGAAATACCAGGTGCTGCAAGCTTTTTACGTCTCCTGGGTAACTTCATCGTAGCTCTTAATACTCTCTTTCTGTCTCCAGGAGATATAATTGAAGAATTGTACACGTACCCGGCTACTTTCAACAGCCTTTCCTGCACTGATATTTTTCCCTCCATTTTTCTATTTTTTTTTTTTTTTTTTTGCTGGAAATTCCGTGAATACCCGCCAGCCTTTAAGAGACATCATGCAGCCAGGCATCTCGGCTTGCGGCCACACCATCCTGAACTCGCCCGATCTCGTCAGATCTTGGAAGCTAAACGGGGCAGGACCTGGTCAGTACATGAATGTGAGACCTCCTGGAAATACCTGGTGCTGCAAGCTCTTACGTCTCCTGGGTAACTTTATCGTAGCTCTTAATTCTCTCTTTCTGTCTGGAGGAGATATAATTGAAGAATTGTACACGTACCCAGCTACTGTCAACACCCTTTGCTGCACTGATATTTTTCCATCCATTTTTCTTTTTTTTTTTTTTTATTGCTGGAAGTTCCGTCAATACCCGCCAACCTTTAAGAGACATCATGCAGCCAGGCCTCTTGGCTTGTGGCCACACCGTCCTGAATGCGCCCGATCTCGTCAGATCTCGGAAGCTAAACGGGGCAGGGCCTGGTCAGTACTTGGATGGGAGACCTCCTAGAAATACCAGGTGCTGCAAGCTTTTTACGTCTCCTGGGTAACTTCATCGTAGCTCTTAATACTCTCTTTCTGTCTCCAGGAGATATAATTGAAGAATTGTACACGTACCCGGCTACTTTCAACACCCTTTGCTGCACTGGTATATTTCCCTCTATTTTTCTTTTTTTTTTTTGCTGGCAGTTCCGTCAATACCCGCCAGCCTTTAAGAGACATCATGCAGCCAGGCCTTTTGACTTGTGGCCACACCGTCCTGAATGCGCCCGATCTCGTCAGATCTCGGAAACTAAACGGGGCAGGGCCTGGTCAGTACTTGGATGGGAGACCTCCTAGAAATACCAGGTGCTGCAAGCTTTATACGTCTCCTGGGTAACTTCATCATAGCTCTTAATACTCTCTTTCTGTCTCCAGGAGATATAATTGAAGAATTGTACACGTACCCGGCTACTTTCAACACCCTTTCCTGCACTGATATTTTTCCTTCCATTTTTCTTTTTTTTTTTTTTTGCTGGAAATTCCGTCAATACCCGCCAGCCTTTAAGAGACATCATGCAGCCAGACATCTCGGCTTGCGGCCACACCGTCCTGAACGCGCCCGATCTTGCCCGATCTTGTCAGATCTTGGAAGCTAAACGGGGCAGGACCTGGTCAGTACTTAAATGTGAGACCTCCTGGAAATACCAGGTGCTGCCAGCTTTTTACGTCTCCTGGGGAACTTCATCGTAGCTCTTAATACTCTCTTTCTGTCTGGAGAAGATATAATTGAAGAATTGTACATGTACCCGGCTACTTTCAACACCCTTTGCTGCACTGGTATTTTTCCCTCTATTTTTCTTTTTTTTTTTCGCTGGCAGTTCCGTCAATACCCGCCAGCCTTTAAGAGACATCATGTAGCCAGGCATCTCGGCTTGCGGCCACACCATCCTGAACGCGCCAGATCTCGTCAGATCTCGGAAGCTAAACGGGGCATGGCCTGGTCAGTACTTGGATGGGAGACCTCCTAGAAATACCAGGTGCTGCAAGCTTTTTACGTCTCCTGGTAACTTCATCGTAGCTCTTAATACTCTCTTTCTGTCTCCAGGAGATATAATTGAAGAATTGTACACGTACCCGGCTACTTTCAACACCCTTTCCTGCACTGATATTTTTCCCTCCATTTTTCTATTTTTTTTTTTTTTTTTTTGCTGGAAATTCCGTCAATACCCGCCAGCCTTTAAGAGACATCATGCAGCCAGGCATCTCGGCTTGCGGCCACACCATCCTGAACTCGCCCGATCTCGTCAGATCTTGGAAGCTAAACGGGGCAGGACCTGGTCGGTACTTGAATGTGAGACCTCCTGGAAATACCTGGTGCTGCAAGCATTTACGTCTCCTGGGTAACTTTATCGTAGCTCTTAATACTCTCTATCTGTCTGGAGGAGATATAATTGAAGTATTGTACACGTACCCAGCTACTGTCAACACCCTTTGCTGCACTGATATTTTTCCATCCATTTTTCTTTTTTTTTTTTTTTTTTGCTGGAAGTTCCGTCAATACCCGCCAACCTTTAAGAGACATCATGCAGCCAGGCTACTCGGCTTGCGGCCACACCGTCCTGAATGCGCCCGATCTCGTCAGATCTCGGAAGCTAAACGGGGCAGGGCCTGGTCAGTACTTGGATGGGAGACCTCCTAGAAATACCAGGTGCTGCAAGCCTTTTACGTCTCCTGGGTAACTTCATCGTAGCTCTTAATACTCTCTTTCTGTCTCCAGGAGATATAATTGAAGAATTGTACACGTACTAGGCTACTTTCAACACCCTTTGCTGCACTGATATTTTTCCCTCTATTTTTCTTTTTATTTTATTTTTTTGCTGGAAGTTCCGTCAATATCCGCCAGCCTTTAAGAGACATCATGCAGCCAGGCCTCTTGGCTTGTAGTCACACTGTCCTGAACGCGCCCGATCATATCAGATTTCGGAAGCTAAACGGGGCAGGGCCTGGTCAGTACTTGGATGTGTGACCTCCTGGAAATACCAGGTGCTGCAAGCTTTTTACGTCTCCTGGGTAACTTCATCGTAGCTCTTAATACTCTCTTTCTGTCTCCAGGAGATATAATTGAAGAATTGTACACGTACCCGGCTACTGTCAACACCCTTTGCTGCACTGGTATATTTCCCTCTATTTTTCTTTTTTTTTTTGCTGGCAGTTCCGTCAATACCCGCCAGCCTTTAAGAGACATCATGCAGCCAGGCATCTCGGCTTGCGGCCACACCATCCTGAACGCGCCCGATCTTGTCAGATCTCGCAAGCTAAACGGGGCAGGACCTGGTCAGTACATGAATGTGAGACCTCCTGGAAATACCTCGTGCTGCAAGCTTTTACGTCTCCTGGGTAACTTTATCGTAGCTCTTAATACTCTCTATCTGTCTGGAGGAGATATAATTGAAGTATTGTACACGTACCCAGCTACTGTCAACACCCTTTGCTGCACTGATATTTTTCCATCCATTTTTCTTTTTTTTTTTTTTTTTTGCTGGAAGTTCCGTCAATACCCGCCAACCTTTAAGAGACATCATGCAGCCAGGCCTCTCGGCTTGCGGCCACACCATCCTGAATGCGCCCGATCTCGTCAGATCTCGGAAGCTAAATGGGGCAGGGCCTGGTCAGTACATGGATGGGAGACCTCCTAGAAATACCAGGTGCTGCAAGCCTTTTACGTCTCCTGGGTAACTTCATCGTAGCTCTTAATACTCTCTTTCTGTCTCCAGGAGATATAATTGAAGAATTGTCCACTTACTAGGCTACTTTCAACACCCTTTGCTGCACTGATATTTTTCCCTCCATTTTTCTTTTTATTTTATTTTTTTGCTGGAAGTTCCGTCAATATCCGCCAGCCTTTAAGAGACATCATGCAGCCAGGCCTCTCGGCTTGTAGTCACACCGTCCTGAACGCTCCCGATCATATCAGATTTCGGAAGCTAAACGGGGCAGGGCCTGGTCAGTACTTGGATGGGAGACCTCCTAGAAATACCTGGTGCTGCAAGCCTTTTACGTCTCCTGGGTAACTTCATCGTAGCTCTTAATACTCTCTTTCTGTCTCCAGGAGATATAATTGAAGAATTGTACACGTACTAGGCTACTTTCAACACCCTTTGCTGCACTGATATTTTTCCCTCTATTTTTCTTTTTATTTTATTTTTTTGCTGGAAGTTCCGTCAATATCCGCCAGCCTTTAAGAGACATCATGCAGCCAGGCCTCTTGGCTTGTAGTCACACTGTCCTGAACGCGCCCGATCATATCAGATTTCGGAAGCTAAACGGGGCAGGGCCTGGTCAGTACTTGGATGTGTGATCTCCTGGAAATACCAGGTGCTGCAAGCTTTTTACGTCTCCTGGGTAACTTCATCGTAGCTCTTAATACTCTCTTTCTGTCTCCAGGAGATATAATTGAAGAATTGTACACGTACCCGGCTACTTTCAACACCCTTTGCTGCACTGGTATATTTCCCTCTATTTTTCTTTTTTTTTTTGCTGGCAGTTCCGTCAATACCCGCCAGCCTTTAAGAGACATCATGCAGCCAGGCATCTTGGCTTGCGGCCACACCATCCTGAACGCGCCCGATCTCGTCAGATCTCGCAAGCTAAACGGGGCAGGACCTGGTCAGTACATGAATGTGAGACCTCCTGGAAATACCTCGTGCTGCAGGCTTTTACGTCTCCTGGGTAACTTTATCGTAGCTCTTAATACTCTCTATCTGTCTGAAGGAGATATAATTGAAGTATTGTACACGTACCCAGCTACTGTCAACACCCTTTGCTGCACTGATATTTTTCCATCCATTTTTCTTTTTTTTTTTTTTTTTTGCTGGAAGTTCCGTCAATACCCGCCAACCTTTAAGAGACATCATGCAGCCAGGCCTCTCGGCTTGCGGCCACACCATCCTGAATGCGCCCGATCTCGTCAGATCTCGGAAGCTAAACGGGGCAGGGCCTGGTCAGTACATGGATGGGAGACCTCCTAGAAATACCAGGTGCTGCAAGCCTTTTACGTCTCCTGGGTAACTTCATCGTAGCTCTTAATACTCTCTTTCTGTCTCCAGGAGATATAATTGAAGAATTGTCCACTTACTAGGCTACTTTCAACACCCTTTGCTGCACTGATATTTTTCCCTCCCTTTTTCTATTTTTTTTTTTTTTTTTTTGCTGGAAGTTCCGTCAATACTTGCCAGCCTTTAAGAGACATCATGCAGCCAGGTCTCTTGGCTTGCGGCCACACCGTCCTGAACGCGCCTGATCTCATCATATCTCGGAAGCAAAACGGGGCAGGGCCTTGTCAGTACTTGGTTGGGTGACCTCCTGGAAATGCCAGGTGCTGCAAGCTTTTTACGTCTCCTGGGTAACTTCATCGTAGCTCTTAATACTCTCTTTCTGTCTGGAGGAGATATAATTGAAGAATTGTACACGTATCCGGCTACTTTCAAAACCCATTACTGCACTGATATTTTTCCCTCCATTTTTCTTTTTCTTTTTTTTTTTTTTTTTTTTGCTGGAAGTTCCGTCAATACCCGCCAGCCATTAAGAGACATCATGCAGCCAGGCCTCTCGGCTTGCGGCCACACCATCCTGAACGCGCCCGATCTCGTCAGATCTCGGAATTTAAACGGGGCAGGGCCTGGTCAGTACTTTTATGGGTGACCTTCTGGAAATACGAGGTGCTGCAAACTTTTTACGTCTCCTGGGTAACTTCATCGTAGCTCTTAATACTCGCTTTCTGTCTGGAGGAGATATAATTGAAGTATTGTACACGTACCCGGCTACATTCAACACCCTTTCCTGCACTGATATTTTTCCCTCCATTTTTCTATTTTTTTTTTTTTTTTTTTTCTTGGATGTTCCGTCAATACCCGCCAGCCTTTTAGAGACATCATGCAGCCAGGCGTCTTGGCTTGTGTGCCACACCATCCTGAATGCGCCCGATCTCGTCAGGTCTCGGAAGCTAAACGGGGCAGGTCCTGATCAGTACTTGGATGGGTGACCTCCTGGAAATACCATGTAATGCAAGCATTTTACGTATCCTGTGTAACTTCATCGTAGCTCTTAATACTCTTTCTGTCTGGAGGAGATATAATTGAAGTATTGTACACGTACCCGGCTACTTTCAACACCCTTTGCTGCACTGAAATTTTTCCCTCCATTTTTGTTATTTCTTTTTTTTTTGCTGGAAGTTCCGTCAATACCCTCCAGCCTTTTAGAGACATTATGCAGCCAGGCCTCTTGGCTTGCGGCCACACCGTCCTGAACGCGCCCGATCTCGTCAGACCTTGGAAACTAAACGAGCCAGGGCCTGGTTGGTACTTGGATGGGTGACCTCCTGGAAATACCATGTAATGCAAGCTTTTTACGTATCCTGTGTAACTTCATCGTAGCTCTTAATACTCTCTTTCAGTCTGGAGGAGATATAATTGAAGAATTGTACACGTACCCGGCTACTTTCAACACCCTTTGCTGCACTGATATTTTTCCCTCCATTTTTCTTTTTTCTATTGATTTTTGCAGGAAGTTCCATCAATACCCTCCAGCCTTTAAGAGACATCATGCAGCCAGGCCTCTTGGCTTGCGGCCACACCGTCCTGAACGCGCCCCATCTCGTCAGCTCTCGGAAGCTAAACTGGGCAGGGCCTGGTCATTACTTGAATGTGAGACCTTCTGGAAATTCCAGGCGCTGCAAGCTTTTTTCGTCACCTGGGGAACTTCGTCGTAGCTTTTAATACTCTCTTTCTGTCTGGAGGAGATTTAATTGAAGAATTGTACACGTACCTGGCTACTTTCAACACCCTTTGCGGCAGTGATATTTTTCCCTCCATTTTTCTTATTTCTTTTTTTTTTTTTATTTGCTGGAAGTTCCGTCAATACCCGCCAGCCTTTAAAAGACATCATGCAGCCAGGTCTCTCGGCTTGCGGCCACACCGTCCTGAACGCGTCAGATCTCGGAAGCTGAACGGGGCAGGGTCCTGGTCAGTACTTGGATGGGTGACCTCCTGGAAATACCAGGTGCTGCAAGCTTTTATCGTCACTTGGGTAACTTTATCGTAGCTCTTAATACTCTCTTTCTGTCTGAAGGAGATATAATTGAAGTATTGTAAACGTACCCGGCTACTTTCAACACCCTTTGCTGCACTGATATTTTTCCCTCCATTTTTCTTTTTTCATTTTTTTTTGCTGGAAGTTCCGTCAATACCCTCCAGCCATTTAGAGACATCATGGAGCCAGGCCTCTTGGCTTGCGGCCACACTGTCCTGAACGTGCCCGATCTCGTCAGACCTTGGAAACTAAACGGGTCAGGGCCTGGTTAGTACTTGGATGGGTGACCTCCTGGAAATACCAGGTGATGCAAGCTTTTTACGTATCCTGTGTAACTTCATCGTAGCTCTTAATACTCTCTTACAGTCCGGAGGAGATATAATTGAAGAATTGTACACGTACCCGGCTACTTTCAACACCCTTTGCTGCACTGATATATTTCCCTCCATTTTTCTTTTTTCTTTTATTTTTTGCTGTAAGTTCCGTCAATACCCTCCAGCCTTTAAGAGACTTCATGCAGCCAGGCCTCTTGGCTTGCGGCCACACCGTCTTGAACGCGCCCGATCTCGTCAGATCTCGGAAGCTGAACGGGGCAGGGCCTGGTCAGTACTTGGATGGGTGACCTCCTGGAAATAACAGGTGCTGCAAGCTTTTTACGTCACTTGGGTAACTTCATCATAGCTCTTTATACTCTCTTTCTGTCTGGAGGAGATATAATTGAAGAATTGTACACGTACCCGGCTACTTTCAACACCCTTTCCTGCACTGATATTTTTCCCTCCATTTTTCTATTTTTTTTTTTTTTTTTTTTTTTCTGGAAATTCCTTCAATACCCGCCAGCCTTTAAGAGACATCATGCAGCCAGGCGTCTCGGCTTGTGGCCACACCGTCCTGAATGCGCACGATCTCGTCAGATCTTGGAAGCTAAACGGGGCAGGGCCTGGTCAGAACTTAGATGGGAGACCTCCTGGAAATACCAGGTGCTGCAAGCTTTTTACATCACTTGGGTAATTTCATCGTAGCTCTTAATACTCTCTTTCTGTCTGGAGGAGATATAATTGAAGTATTGTACACGTACCCGGCTACTTTTAACACCCTTTGCTGCACTGATATTTTTCCCTCCAGTTCTCTTTTTTCTTCTTCATTTTGCTGGAAGATCCGTCAATACCCACCAGCCTTTAAGAGACATCATGCAGCCAGGCCTCTTGGCTTGCGGCCACACCGTCCTGAACGCGCCCGATCTCGTCAGATCTCGGAAACGAAACGGGGCAGGACCTGGTCAGTACTTGGATAGGAGATCTCCTGGAAATACCAGGTGCTGCCAGCTTTTTACGTCTGCTGGGTAACTTTATCGTAGCTCTTAATACTCTCTTTCAGTCTGGAGGAGATATAATTGAAGTATTGTACATTTACCCAGCTACTTTTAACACCCTTTGCTGCACTGATATTTTTGCCTCCATTTTTCTTTTTCTTTTTTTTTTTTCTGCTGGAAGTTCCGTCAATACCCGCCAACCTTTAAGAGACATCATGCAGCCAGGCGTCTCGGCTTGTGGCCACACCGTCCTGAATGCGACCGATCTCGTCAGATCTCGGAAGCTAAACGGGGCAGTGCCTGGTCTGTACTTGGATGGGTGACCTCCTGGAAATACCAGGTGCTGCAAGCTTTTTACTTCTCCTGGGTAACTTTATCGTAGCTCCTAATACTCTCTTTCTGTCTGGAGGAGATATAATTAAAGTATTGTACACGTACCCGGCAACTTTCAACACCCTTTGCTGCACTGATATTCTTGCCTCCGTTTTTCTTTTTTTTTTTTTTTTTTTTTTTTTTGCTGGAAATTCCGTCAATACCCGCCAGCCTTTAAGAGACATCATGCAGCCAGGCATCTCGGCTTGCGGCCACACCATCCTGAACGCGCCCGATCTCGTCAGATCTCGGAAGCTAAACGGGGCAGGACCTGGTCAGTACTTGAATGTGAGACCTCCTGGAAATACCTGGTGGTGCAAGCTTTTACGTCTCCTGGGTAACTTTATCGTAGCTCTTAATACTCTCTTTCAGTCTGGAGGAGATATAATTGAAGAATTGTACACGTACCCGGTTACTTTCAACACCCTTTGCTGCAGTGGTATTTTTCCCTCCATTTTTCTTTTTTCTTTTTTATTTTGCTGGAAGTTCCGTCAATACCCTCCAGCCTTTAAGAGACATCATGCAGCCAGGCCTCTTGGCATGCGGACACATTGTCCTGAACACGCCCGAACTCATCAGATCTCGGAAGCTAAACGGGGCAGGACCTGGTCAGTACTTGAATGTGAGACCTCCTAGAAATACCTGGTGCTGCAAGCTTTTACGTCTCCTGGGTAACTTCATCGTAGCTCTTTATACTCTCTTTCTGTCTGGAGGAGATATAATTGAAGTATTGTACACGTACCCGGCTACTTTTAACACCCTTTGCTGCACTGATATTTTTCCCTCCATTTTTCTTTTTTCATTTTTTTTTGCTGGAAGTTCTGTCAATACCCTCCAGCCATTTAGAGACATCATGCAGCCAGGCCTCTTGGCTTGCGGCCACACCGTCCTGAACGCGCCCGATCTCGTCAGACCTTGGAAACTAAACGGGCCAGGGCCTGGTTAGTACTTGGATGGGTGACCTCCTGGAAATACCAGGTGATGCAAGCTTTTTACTTATCCTGTGTAACTTCATCGTAGCTCTTAATACTCTCTTTCAGTCTGGAGGAGATATAATTGAAGAATTGTACACGTACCCGGCTACTTTCAACATCCTTTGCTGCACTGATATTTTTCCCTCCATTTTTCTTTTTTCTTTTTTTTTTTGCTGGAAGGTCCGTCAAAACCCGCCCGCCTTTAAGAGACATCATGCTGCCAGGCCTCTCGGCTTGCGGCCACGCCGTCCTGAACGCGACCGATCTCATCAGATCTCGGAAGCTAAACAGGGCAGGGCCTGGTCAGTACTTGGATGGGTGACCTCCTGGAAATACCAGGTGCTGCAAGCTTTATACGTCTCCTGGGTAACATCATCGTAGATCTTAATACTCTCTTTCTGTCTGGAGGAGATATAATTGAAGAAATGTACACGTACCCGGCTACTTTCAACACCCTTTGCTGAACTGATATTTTTCCCTCCATTTTTCTTTTTTTATTTGCTGGAAGTTCCGTCAACACCCGTCAGCCTTTAAGAGACATCATGCAGCCAGGCCTCTCGGCTTGCGGCTACACCGTCCTGGACGCACCCCGTCTCGTCAGATCTCGGAAGCTAAACGGGGCATGGCCTGGTCAGTACTTGGATGGGAGATCTCCTAGAAATACCAGGTGCTGCAAGCTTCTTACGTCTCCTGGATAACTTCATCGTAGCTCTTAATACTCTCATTCTGTCTGGAGGAGATATAATTGAAGAATTGTACACGTTCCCGGCTACTTTCAACACCCTTTCCTGCACTGTTATTTTTCCCTCCATTTTTTTATTTTTTTATTTTTTATTTTTTGCTGGAAATTCCGTCAATACCCGCCAGCCTTTAAGAGACATCATGCAGCCAGGCATCTCGGCTTGCGGCCACACCGTCCTGAACGTGCCCGATCTCGTCAGACCTTGGAAACTAAACGGGCCAGGGCCTGGTTAGTACTTGGATGGGTGACCTCCAGGAAATACCAGGTGATGCAAGCTTTTTACGTCTCCTGGGTAACTTCATCGTAGCTCTTAATACTCTTTATCTGTCTGGAGGAGATATAATTGAAGTATTGTACACTTTGTCTTAGGGACAGTCTGGCTAGCAGTGACTGAGTGGTTGACAGACGACAAGCAACGGAATGTACGTGCTCTGTGATGTCATAACAGTCAGCTGAGAGAGGCTCGTGATGTCATCGCTGAGCTGTCTGTCTGTCTGTCTGTCTCTCTCTCTCTCTTTCTCTCTCTCTCTCTCTCTCTCTTCCTCTCAATTCAATTAATTTGTATTGTCAAAGCAATTGGACATACATACATACATATATATATATATATACATACATACATACATCCATACATGCTAGAAAGTCATTACTATGTTATCTTAAAGGCTAACTAAGCAGAACATATATCATTATAGAACAGAGTTCATAGGTCAACACATGGTTTTAGGGAACAGGCACGTAGGTCATACCGTTTGACAATGTCTCCAAGGTTCTCATCGTAAATAACAAACAGAAATCAAACTATCTTCTGGGCTGACCTTCTAGCTTGACCGTATCTTTCTTAAGTATACAAGAGAGAAAAACAGGTGTAAGAAAATAATTTCTAATTTTCCTTCTACACATATATACATACATACATACATATGTAGCGTTATGTTGGGTGTATTTGGATAAGAGCATTTGGGCTCTGAGCTGAAGCACTGATCTAAAGAAGACCTCTCCCCCCCCAAAGTTATCAGATTTCCTTAGCTCATCAGCTTGGAACTGGTTTGCATCAAAGTGACAGTTTTGGGGAGGATGGCACCGAGAAGAGGCCAAATAGTTTGGAATTCTGCTATGAGATGTCTGGAGAAAGGGGCCTGTAGGTGATAAAAACTCTTTGAAGTGGATGAGAGCCGAAATCCCGACATAGAGCTACGAACCCAGGCCAACCGGCATTTCCAAAAGATGGCATGGATTGACATCAGTCATAAATAAAGCCTCCCTCCAATAGGACACTGGGGGCTGAAACCGAAATCCAATCTCAAGAACTCAGGGACCAATCACCTACTGATCTGACAGACTATAAGGAACAGCGGACAGTCTTTCTCTCTCTCTCTCTCTCACCTGAACCAGAAACTCGCTGCCACAGCTCAACCTGTAGCTCTGTTGCCAGAACCGGAATCAGAAACCAACCAAGTCTTTGCCGGCAACAGAAGAGTTAAACTGGGAGAAGGAGATTGAGCGAAGAATTATTTTAAAGGACTTTATTAAATAAATAACTTCACAGACCCACCTGATCAGTGGAGTTTTACAGCTGGACAATTGACTAAGTCGACTGAATACGAAAGTGTCAGTCACTTAAATAGCTATTTGAGTCTTAAGAAACTTGACCCTTGGAACAAACAGGGCCCTGCTTTCCTCAAAGACTTTGTCTTCAAGTAACTACGGTGGAACCCTGCTTACAAAGAAGATTTTGTGCACAACCTTGGAGCCTTCAAACCAATGGAAAATCTGTTTGGAAAAGACTCTACATTCGCGAAACCCCAACTTCCAGGTGCATCGACTGAGTGGAAGTTCTTGGACAAAGCCGAACCGGACTGCCTTTGTTCCAAACCACACGGACCTCGTGCCGTGTGCTGTTATCTGAGCCCGAAGCCAGAGAGGCCTCTCTGCGACGAAGTTCAGATAAGTTTAACAGTTTGGAGTTTGTGATTCATGACATTTAAGAAATCAATTAGAAATGTTAATCTGTGATTCATAACTCTAGAATGTGTAATATCATTTAGTTTTCTTAAATATAAATGTGAGTTGCATTAAACTGTTTTGTTGATAATTTTAGAAATAAAATCTGTCAACGCCGAGAAATATCTTCTCATTCCTGTTTAACTGTTTAGTCTGAAATTGACACAAGTTAATAGACATTAGATTATTGGTGGCCCTGCCTATCCTTAATCATTGAATAATAATCAGTTAAGGGAAATTGTGGTAACAAATAGGATCTTTCTCGGCACCTAAACGTAAATGAGACTGATATATATATAACGAGAAGTTACCTGACATAAATACTAACCTGCGTAGTTATTTAATGTCTGACTAATAATACTAAGGAGAGACTCACCTTCGTCTTACTAACCGGTATTGTAGTCAATGTGTTTATAACCTTTTTTGTTTAACGATTTGTTAAATGGAATGTACGTGCTCTGTGATGTCATAGCAGTAAGCTGAGAGAGGCTCGTCATGTCATCGCTGAGCTGGCTGGCTGGCTCTCTGTGTGTGTGTGTGTGTGTGTGTGTGTGTCTCTCTGTCTGTCTGTCTGTCTGTCTCTCTCTCTCTCTCTTACTCTCTCTCTCTCCCTCTCAATTCAATTCATTTGTATTGTCAAAGCAATTGGACATGCATACATACATACATACATATATATGGAAAATAAACAATATGTGTACATCTCTTTCTGCATTAGTGGTGCCCTCACAGATGTGCAAGTTACATGACAGACAGACAGACAGACACTCACACACACTTTCACACACACACACACACACACACTTTCACAGACAGACAGACAGACAGACACACACACACACACACACACACACACTTGTATACCTGACACGTATAGAAGACTGGATAGGGAGATATAAATAGCAATGGGGAGACTCTTGTACTTGGTGTGGCTCTATCCATATAGTGGGGCCAGCAGCCACTTAGCAGGTGCAGCAATAGAAGCTCAGCCTGGGGAGACTGGATTTAGCATTTCCTCTCCATTTTGATAACTATCCATAATCATTTCTGCAAAATACTTCTATGATACCTATGTATGTTTTTTACTTGTACTATATTATACTATCAAGTATCAGTGTACACATACAATGTGACCTGTTACATTAATACAGAGGCCACGGAAGGCCAGATCACTAATAGCCACTGTCCCCTGATATTACACTTTTTTACAATCACTTTGGCACTCATTTCAGAACCTTGATGTCATTTTTCAAAACTCTAGACACCCGATGATCAAAATGCACATTTTTCAAAACTCTAACACTTTTTTACAATTGCTTGGATACAATACACATCAACCTCAGATCATTTGTTCATTGAACTAAAATGACACAACTTAACATCAAAGTATTACCATTTCAAAATGCAATTCACACATTACATCTGAGATCACTGTCTATTCATTTCATTACAAAGATCTAACTATCAATTGATACAGCTGCTCAAAATGATAAGTGACTGTTGCATTACTCTTAATGCATAATTTTATGGAAACTGACAAACAATATTCCATGTTTCGATCATGAAAGTTTCAGGATAATGAGATCCATTGACATCAATAAACGAGGAGCATGAACCAGTTGGACTACATTATCTATGGATGTAATATTTCATCATCATTCATCATCATGTAGCACTTTTCCACACCATGTTTGCAGTGTGGAAGGAAAGTTCGAATTTTTTTCTCTAATACCTGTTTTTCTCTCTTGTATACTTAAGAAAGATAAGGTCAAGCTAGAAGGTCAGGCCAGAAGGTAGTTTGATTTCTGTTTGTTATTTACGATGAGAATCTTGGAGACAATGTCAAACAGTATGATTGAAGTGCCTGCTCCCTAATCCATGTGTTGATCTATGAACTCTGTCCTATAATGATATAAATTCTGCTTAGCTAACTTTTAAGATAACATAGTAATGACTTTCTGATTATAACCAGCTCTTTGATTTTTGTGTATAAAAGCTCTGACTGTTAAAATGAAGGCAGAGCGACTTTGGGATCTACTTGAGTCACTGTTCCTCTCCACGCTGCGTGTATTAAAGGCATTGCAACTAACGCTCCAACCTGGTTGAAGATGATTGTTCTTCCACATCAGATTTGACATTACTGTATGTATGCAGGCCCTTGTAATTGCTTTTCCAATACTGCCAACTGGTTATTGATGATTGATTTCACATTGTGGTACGAGTATCGAGTGAAATGAGTGCTATCCACCCCAGCAACACAGTGATAACATGGAGCCGGCAAGTCATCCAGGTCACAATAGAGGTCAAGCAGTGGGAGGAGGAAGACGTGGTGGTCAAAGGAATGGAAGGGGACATGCACCCCTTCTGAGAGGTGGTCGTGGGCCTCGTCATAGAGGAGGGCTTAGGCCTCACCAGAGAGGCAGCCATGGGCCTCATTTGAGAGGTGTTGGGGGAACGTGGTAGAGGACAAGGCCACGGACCAGACAGCGGCAGCAACAGCAAATAGTGTCCAGTGAAATCCGAGAAATAGTTGTAGAGCATGTTGTAAATCATGGCATGACCATGACTGAGGCAGCTACAATGATTCAATCAAACCTCAGAATCAACTCAGGATCAACTGTGGCCTCAATCATCAGAAATGTCCGTACTGAGAAGCGGCAAGTCTTCAGCATGCACTAAACATTAGGCTACTCTCAATTGTCAAATGACTGTATACTGCATACCAATGTGTAGCACAGAGTATAGTGTGCCTTTTGAAAGAAATGCAGACAGAGTGAAGCAGCTGATGACTGAGTATGTTCAGGTATGTTCAGTTTCAAGATGCCTCTTGTGAAAAATGGTTGTGAGAACCTGAACCTGAACACAGGGCTGATGGAAATTCAGAAGTACAGTAATCAATCCTTTGTTTTACACTAAGCCAGGTGAGGAACACTGCAGTTGACATTTTACTGTAGTTTTGTTATTTTTTGTAGCTAATTATTGTTGCATGGCTTCAAAGAAACCTATGGTGTGATTTGATTGTATTGCATCAATACATTTCAGATTTTGTTCAATGATTCCACTGTGTCTGTAGTATTCTCTCTACTAGTCCTTTTACAGTGATGTATTTATGTGTAGTACCATAATGAAACATGTATCACATATTTTGTACTACAATATTTAATGATTATACGAACAACTACACAGTGAAACTATCGGTATCTTCTGTGTGGGTGATCTAAATAAATGTTACTATGGTATTTCATGATAAATGAATTATTTGAACCAACAAGTCTGCAAGTGCAAGGTTTCTTTAAAGATATGAATGCACAATGCAATGTTTTGAACATTGGACAGCCTGTGTTACAAGTGATGACCGTTTTGAGTTTTGTGTCTAGAGTTTTGAAAAATGACATCAAGGTTCTGAAATTAGTGACAAAGTGATTGTAAAAAAACTGTATATTCATCCTATTTAATGTGCTCTTTTAAAATGTACTTTTCTTTTTTGTTGCCATTTTTGTTCTACCAATGTTTCAGTTGTTAGTCAAAGATTGACAGAGTACATCTCATACACACAGGCCAGACAGCAAGGATTTCTTTTTGAAATTCAATTACAAATGCTGCATGAACTCATCAATACGATTAGAGCTCCTGAAAGCAATATAACTAACTCACTCTACAGCATCTCATTAGCAGTGAAAAGAAACCAAGAAAGTTGGGACAGTCGACTGTTTACCACTATGTAACATCACCTTTTCTTTTAATAACACTTATTAAGCACTTGGGCACTGAAGACACCACTTGGTTAAGTTTAGCAAGTGGGATTTCCCCCCATTCATCCATTATGCATTTCCTCAGCTGCGCAACTGCACAGGGCCTTCGTTGTCTTAATTTGCACTTCATAGTGCGCCACACATTCTCAATTCGGAGACAGGTCAGGACTGCAGGCAGGCCATGCTAGCACCCGCACTCTCTGCCTACGCAACCATGCGCTTGTAATCTGGGCAGAATGTGGTTTGGCGTTATCCTGCTGAAAAATGCAGGGATGTCCCTGGAAAAGACGATGTCTGGATGGCAGCATATGTTGCTCCAAAATGTGTACATCTCTTTCTGCAAAAATGGTGCCCTCACAGATGTGCGAGTTACATGACAGACAGACACTCATACACACTGTCACACCCACACACACACACACACTTTCACAGACAGACACACGCACACACACTCACTTTCACACAGAGACAGACACACAAACACAGAGACAGACACACACACACTCACTTTCACACAGAGACACACAAACACATACACTTTCACACAGACACACACACACATACATACATACATACATATATAAGGAAAAGAAACAATACATTTAAAAATCACAAAAAGATGTAATAAAGTACAGAAAATCTAAATGTAATAAAATGTGATCTTTAATACACACAAATATGTATGGCTGGTCGGATGCGTCTTGGACTCGGGTTCCTCTTCATTACGTATAATGCTTTTGCCTTTTGCTATAGCTTTCCGTGGAGGGGATCGTGGGTGAGTTTGTACCATTCTTGGGAGGCTCTGCCTTGTTGGGGCGGAGCTGTGATCCAGGTGAACAGCAGATCGGACATAGGTGGGCATGTGGGCGGAGGAGGAAGGCCGGTCAAGCAAATAAGCTTGCTAAGGTACGCAGCAGCAGCAAGCAGCCCCACCATCCAGTCAGCCAGCCAGTCTGGCTGGCAGTGACTGAGTGGTTGACAGACGGCAAGCAACGGAATGTACGTGCTCTGTGATGTCATAGGAGTCACCTGAGAGAGATGTTTGTGATGTCATCGCTGAGCTGGCTGGCTCTGTGTGTCTTGCTGGCTGTGTGTGTGTGTGTGAGAGAGAGAGAGACTTTTTGACTTTTATCAGACTTCATTGCCTGTTTGCAACACGCAATAATTCATACAAAAGAAAATAAATAAATAAATAAAAAATAGTGTTCCCCTTTGTTTGTCTCCCCCCAACAAGCATTAACTCCGCCACTGATCTGTACACTTTTAAAGAAAGCAACCCAATACACACAACAAAACAACCATCAAATACTAAACCCTATAAATGAATTACATAATAAAAACCAACTCCCCGTCATACAATTCACAAAGGGCATCATTAATACACCAGACCTGTTCAAAACTCTCCAAATCATTCATCAGCCTGTAATAGTTAAACTCTAGTCTGACTCTGCACTTGACCAGCATGGCAAACACTCTCACTGCATCCTCACTGCCCTCCCCACACACTCTGTTCTTCCTAGTCTTATAGACGGCCATTTTAGCCTGGCCCAGCAAGAAGTTTACCAGCTGGTCCACATGTTTGGTCTTTCTGGTGTATCGCGCCCCTAAAATAAAAACCTTTGTGTTAAAAATCAGGTTAAGATCAGTAAAAAGACGAGTTAAAAGACTAAAAATGGGTGACAACCGAGAGCAAGTGCTGAAACAGTGAAACACGGTCTCTCTCTGAGCACAGAATGGGCAGGCGTCGGACACAGCAGGGTTAAGAACAGTAATAAAAGAATTGACAGCAATAATGGTGTGTAACACCCTCCACTGCAGATTGCCAGCTCTCTTATTGAGGGGGGCTTGTACAGGCTTCTCCAGGCGGGCGCAGTGTCTTCCCCCAGCCCCAGCCTGTAAAGTAATTTTAGGAATCACAAAGAAACAGTTGAAAGTGCTAAATAAGTATTTTGATGCACCATATTAATTTAGGAAATTTACATGTTGTTTTTCATCAGCTTCTGTATCTGATGGCTCCACATCACTGGCTGGATTGACAGCAACGACACTCTAAAAAAAGAAGTGTTAAGTTTGAGCATTCAGGACTTGTTTTGAAGATCCTGAATATCACTGGTCCACAATTTATCTGTGAAACTATGGGTTAATCTCCATATACAAAATACTTTTCACACACACTTTAAATTTACAACTAAATTTACATGTTGATGTCTTTCGTCAGCTTCTGTATTTGATGGCTCAATATAACTGGTTGCATTAACAGCAACGGCACACTACAAGAAAATAACATTATATTTAAACATTCAGGACTGGTTTAGCATCACCTCGAATATCCCTAGCCCTTGAGGTCGATTGTTATTGTGGTCTTCAAGACCAGTGCTTCTCAACCTTAGTCCTGGAGGAGGCCCACTGTCTGCTGATTTTCATTACAACAACATTGTAGGTTATATCAGTGACTGTGGTCCTAAAGTACCCCTATGCCTGCTGTTTTTTTTCCAGTTGAGCTCTTAATTACCTAATTGGCTTAACTGAAGCCATTTAACCCTTTTCCCAGGTCTTTGGTTGTTGATGAGTTACAAAGAGCTGGATTGTGGCCCGCCATGACTGGAAGTGAAGAACACTCACTCTAGGCCTTTAACTTAATGTTCATATGTAGGGGCCTATCCATCTGATTTGTTTTTGCACATTTATTAACAGAAAAATTGATGGTACGTGAAATCATCTGAGCTGAAAAATATAATGTTCCACCAATAATAAAATAAATGTATTAATTAAAATTATAGAGATAATAGAATGTTCACAGATTATTAGTTCAGAAAACAAAATATTTTTTTATATCTTAAATAGAATTAACACTCAAATCAGTTGTAGGGTAAACAAGGTCTATTTTTTGGATTGATTTTATAATTATACATGTATGGCTGCATGAAGCTTACCTGAGAATCTGATATTTTAGTAACTTTGTTGCTTCTTGTTGGGTAGTCCACATTTGCCGCCGTTCTTTTTCTGTAAATGTAAATCAAAAGGCAATAATTACATACTGTAATTAAAATACAAAAAGTATAAACATTGTATTATTATTTTTGTATCCTGTTTCTCCATCTCGATGCTGTTCTTTTTGGAATTGCATATCTAGGTTTACTTAAATACTGTTTATAAGATTGTAAACTCATCATCCAAATTTCTTCATTTGCCAAACTTTATGTAGTGCGCTTGCAGTTTCAGAAGAAGAAAAAAAACTGTAACAGATGGGATATGTAGTACTTTATACTCGAGTGGTCTATGCGATTACACCCTGTTGGTGTTATTAAGAACGCCAAGTACCAGAATGCAGAGCGGGACTGTTTTTTGTGCCGTGACTTGTCGGGGGAAAAAGGCGCAGAAAAAACGGACGAGAAGGTGAAGGTAGTATGGCGGTGATGCACGCGTTGGTGAAGTGGGAAAGCGGGGTCGACAAAGACTCTTACAGCGTGATTCCCACTGCTTGCTTTCGCAATTTTGATTTATTCAGCATTGCTGATGATGACGAAGAGACGACTCGAAACTTCAGAGCAGAGTGGAGAGACACGAACAAACCTCCAAAAGGTGGATGGCCTGTCCATGAAGCGCAGATCATTATGACTGGTAACAATGTTTATTTAAAAAAAAAAAATATTAAAGTCTTTACATGCTATTTGATATATACAATCACAGTATATTTGAAATGAATGTTTAAGTTATTAATGTGTTGTACTTCTAACATACTCTTATAACATGGTAGGTGGTGGTGAGGGCGCTAAAAACTCGTCATACTTGACTGGCATTTGTAAGAACGATTTATTGTGTGTTGTGCTTTACAATAAAATCCCCCAAATCACAAAATAAATTAAACCAGATATAATTTAACTTCAGTTTTGATTCAGTGTTGGCTGTTCATCTTAATTTGTGTGGTCAAAGCACAGTATTTTTATGACAAATAAATATAATCCCCAAATATCTGTGGACATAATGCAGGGTTTTATTTATTTTATTTTTATTTTAGGAAAAGAAGGCGAACTAAGAAGAAAACTTAATGACCTAACAAAAATGCCCTGTCCTAAAATGAAGAGAGTACCTAAACCAAACAAAAAACTTCAAATTTCAGATGATAGTGACCTTGATGAACCACAGTTACCGGTGAGATAATTACTGCAAATATTAAATAAATGTATTGCAGGATTGTTTTTTTTTAATCATATTCATATATATATATATTTTCATTTTAAACTCTTTTCCTCTCTGAATACAGCACAAAATAAGAAAGAAAACCGATGGAGCTTCAAGAATTAGATCCCGTCATATTCTACAGACATTTAAAGAGTCCAGTGAAGTTGAGCTACAGCAAAACGTTAAGCAGCTCGAAAAGGAAAACACAAGACTTAAAAATGAAAACCAATGTCTTCGAAACCGTATGATTGATGGTAAGTTTTTTTATTTATAGCAAATAATTCCTTACCTTGATAAATGTTATTCTTCAGTAATTTAGATTCCAGAGTAATGTATTATAGTTGATCATACTGAAGTAATCTAGAACCACAATACAGACTCTTAATGTGCACTGTCTAATAGTTTAATAATACTGATTATTAAATAAAGTTTTTCAACATAACTTCATAATCCTACATTAATGACTATATGCATTACATTAGACCTGGTAATTCTTGTATTTTATCTCTTTTATTTTTTTCGTAGCTAATGTTAATGACCCACAAAAAGGTCAGTTTGCCAATAACATAGAGCAAGTCTCTCAAGTATAATTGCAGGCATTGATGGTTTTGTTTTCACTTTGTATTAAATATATTACTAGAAATGATTATCATTTAATACTAAGGTTTTTTTCTCCAGAGATTCCAGACCTTTTGGACAATCTGAAAAAAATTGTAACAAAAGCCACATTTATCAGCAATGAAGACAAAAGTGTGTCACCATCAAGTGGTTCTGACAGCCCCACAGCAAATTGTTCTGAATCTGACAAAGAATCACCAAAACAGGTATAACACTCTTGGTCTACAATATTACAAAGACAAGGTAAAAATATATATATTGAAAACAAATATTGGTTGTAAACAATCTAATGATGCTACATTATCAGTTATATTCATAGTTATAGTTGATAATAAGAATGTAATTGAATTATGGGTGTCACAGATTCACTGACTTTATTATGTCTGTAAATTAATAAACTTAGAATTGAGACATACTGTGGTCTTTAATAACACATTTCTGTAACAAAATCACAGCCTTACTGATAATGTATTCCACTTAACATAATATAAGAATAGTTTGGGGATAAACTTGTTTTTTATTTACCATTGTCTTTTAGGTGGAAATATTCCCAGGCACTGGAGTTTACATTGACAAACTGTCCTGGATCCTTGCAGAGAGGTGCAGCACGAATACGTCATATGCAAGAACCCTGACGGTTGCTGTCTTTGACTTTCCAACATTACTAAAGAGCAATCTTCGTGGTGGTGGCAGCAAGAGAGATCCAACTTCGGAGACATTAAGATCCTCATTGATGTTATTGAGGATCATATACAGCTGCCTTCGGAAGGACACGACGTGTTTCAGTTGCGGGGCTTTGCAGCCCAGCGGGACCCTCTTAATGCCGGACATCAGCTGCCCGAGCCGGTGCGGATGAACGGAGGGACGTTAGACAGCGTTACCTTCCGGGCAGGAGCAGCGAGCGGCAACACCGGGGTGAAAGTGTCGTCTAACACTGTGCCATTAGCCACTAGCTGATTGAGCAGATCAGTGGTTTTTAAGAAGATAACAATGGCAGCAGACTTGATATTTTCACACCCTGCTACCTCCCCAACCGCTAACACACACTGCTCTAGGGGGCAGAACTGCACCGGAGCGATCTTGACTCCATGGCGTCGGGTCAGTTTTTCAAAAGACGCATTCAGGGGGTCCGACCCCCCGACCCGGGAAGAACTACCGGTACTCCCCCCTCCCCTCCCCTGTTCCCCCACAATAAGAAAAGCACTGAAAACAGAAGACAAAATAAACAAACTGAAAAAAGTAAAGCAACAAAAAAACGCAGCCAAAGGACAGAGCTCTCAGCAGCACTCCCGCTCACTGCAGACCCCTCCCACACACTCCCAGCTGAGAGAGAGAGAGAGAGAGAGAGAGAGAGAGAGAGTTAGTGTCTGTCTGTCTCTCTCTCTCTGTAGATGCATCATAGGGAACATATGTAACAATCTCTCTTTTTGTTTACCAAAAATGAGAATGAACGTATTTCAAGTGGGTGTTGCCTTGGTTGGAAACGTTTTAAGATTATTTATGAAGTGTAAAGTGGATTTGTCTCAGTTCTCCGTAGTTTTCAATGTATGTGCCATTCAGTAGCGTTCATGTTACAGATGTGCCCTATGCAGTGGTAGGGTCAATAAAATGTCAGTAAAACTTTATTTTAGCAATTATGGAGGGGAAGAACTGCAAATAGAGGGTCCCCACTAATTATCTAACTTACCAACAACGTTTCAAATTAGGTCTTGCGAAGCTGCCAAATAATGCTGTATAATCGTATGTGTCTTCATACACCGGCTGCTATAGTCTGATAGCTTTGATTATATATACATATTTTCTCGTGAACCACAAATGCTATTTGCTTGATTTTTACAGAGTATGTTATAAATACCATTGTTATGAAGCCTGACAAATTGTATGCTGTAATTATGAATATTTTCAAATCATTTGTTTGTTTTTCCTAACATGTTACAAATGTTCCCTATGTGAAAGATGCATTATATCTTAATAACGTCTAAACAATTAAAGATATACAGATTTTTATTTTCGGTAAAGTTATAACACATTGCTATTAACTATGTGTGTCAGTAAAAGTTTAAAAAATCCTAATAATTTTTTATTGATCCTGCAAAATAGGTGTTTAGGGAACATTTGTAACATTAGGGTTACGATTTGCCATAGACGCGGAATGAGTTTGATTGTGATGTTAAATGGGGTTTAAAGACGCAGTCGCCTCGGTGCTGATTACTATTGCTGTGTTTCTCCACTTCTACTCCATGCTTGGGAACGCCCACATCCAGTGACGTCAAAACCGGTGGAAAAGCGGGCCGGTTCAAAAAAGATCAGCTGGATCCCAGGCCGAGCAGCAGCTCCGGCTCCAGCAATGGCACCATGTCGCTGGAAAAGCGCTAAGTGAGCTCACAGTGAGCTCAGTGTAATGTCTGCTCTGGTGAGCTCACAGTGTGACCTAGTCGTGAGTTCACGTCTTCACTGGGTAGTCCATGACAACTTAATTGACTCAATTCTTGGGCTTAATTGGTCAAAATGACCATTGGTTGAAGGTACTCAGGGACTGATGTGTAGAGAGACTTATTAAACCTGCAGGATTGTGGTTTTCCCAGAACAGAATTAACCAGTGTAGCGTTATGTTGGTGTATTCTGATAAGAGCATTTTAGCTCTGAGCTGAAGCACTGATCTAAAGAAGACCTCTCCCCCCAAATTTATCAGATTTCCTTAACTCATCAGCATGTGAACTGGTTTACATCAAAGTGACAGTCTTGGGAGGATGGCACCGAGAATGGGCCAAATAGCTTGGAATCCCTGCTGTGAGATGTCTGGGGAAGGGGGCCTGTAGGAAATAAAAACTCTTTGAAATGGACGAGAGCCGAAATCCCGACACAGAGCTACGAACCCGTGCCAACCGGCATTTCCAAAAGATGGCATGGATTGACATCAGTCATAAATCAAGCCCCCCTCCAATAGGACACTGGGGGCTGAAGCCGAAATCCAATCTCACAAACTAAAGAACCAATCACCTATTGATCTGACAGGCGTATAAAGGGTAACGCACGGCATCTCTCTCTCTCTCTCACCTAAACCAGTAACTCGCTGCCACAGCTCAACTTGTATCTCTGTTGCCAGAACCGGAACCAGAAACCAACTAAGTCTTTACCAGCAACAGAAGGGTTAAACTGGGAGAAGGAGATTGAGCCGTACGAAGAATTCTTTTAAAGGACTTTATTAAATAAAGAACTTTACAGACTGCGCTGCCCGCCTGTGCCCAGCCATCCAGCTGGACAATTGACTAAGTCGACTGAATACGAAAGTCATTTAAATAGCTATTTGAGTCTTAAGAAACTTGACCCTTGGAACGAACAGGGCCCTGCTTTCCTCAAAGACTTTGTCTTCAAGTAACTACGGTGGAACCCTGCTTACAAAGAAGATTTTGTGCACAACCTTGGAGCCTTCAAACCAGTGGAAAATCTGTTTGGAAAAGACTCTACATTCGCGAAACCCCAACTTCCAGGTGCATCGACTGAGTGGAAGTTCTTGGACAAAGCCGAACCGGACTGCCTTTGTTCCAAACCACACGGACCTCGTGCCGTGTGCTGTTATCTGAGCCCGAAGCCAGAGAGGCCTCTCTGTGACGAAGTTCACATAAGTTTAACAGTTTGGAGTTTGTGATTCATGACATTTGAGAAATCAATTAGAAATGTTAATCTGTGATTCATAACTCTAGAATGTGTTATATCATTTAGTTTTCTTAAATATAAATGTGTGTTGCATTCAACTGTTTTGTTGATAATTTTAGAAATAAAATCTGTCAACGCCGAGAAATATCTTCTCATTCCTGTTTAACTGTTTAGTCTGAAATTGACACAAGTTAATAGACACCAGATTATAGGTGGCCCTGCCTATCCTTAATCATTGAATAATAATCAGTTAAGGGAAATTGTGGTAACAAGTAATGATAGGATCTTTCTCTCCACCTAAACGTTAATGAGACTGATATATATATAACGAGAAGTTACCTGACATAAATACTAACCTGCATAGTTATTGAATGTCTGACTAACAATACTAATGAGAGACTCACCTTCGTCTTACTAACCGGTATTGTAGTCAATGTGTTTATAACCTTTTTTGTTTAATGATTTGTGTGTTATCATATGCGATCCCATGGTCTTTGATTTGGTCACGGAAGTGATTTGTCTTTGATTTGTTGATCTAGAGTTGAATTTTAATTAGTTTTTCCCTTTTGTATAATTAGTGTAGTGCTACATTTAGTCTTTGTTTTTGAATAAATTTGACAATTTATATCTTTGGAATTGGTGTCTGCGTCCAATTATTACAGAAATTGAGTTCTACAAGATTCCAGGATTCGTGATAAGGTGATACTATAAATTCACTTCTTTAATTGAATTTTATAAGTGTACCTTACGCTACACCTTTGACCACCACGTCTTCCTCCTCCCACTGCTTGACCTCTATTGTGACCTGGATCACCTGCCGGCTCCATGTTATCGCTGTGTTGTTGAGGTGGATAGCACTCATTTCACTCGATACTCGTACCACAATGTGAAATCAATCATCAATAACCAGTTGGCAGTATTGGAAAAGCAATTACAAGGGCCTGCATACATACAGTAATGTCAAATCTGATGTGGAAGAACAATTCCTTTATCCCTCTGTTCTCCACCAGGGTTGTGCTGATCGCCTCGATTGGCAAGTTTGCAGTGTGAGGAGTGGATCCATGTCGTCGTTCCTAGGCACTTCACAGCTGTGTGGGTGGTCAGGAGCACCTGGTAGGGCCCTGTCCACCTGGGCTGTTGGGAGGACTTTCTCTTGTGTGCTTTGATATACACAGTCACCTTGCTGGAAGGGGTGGTAAACCTGCTGGGATGGTTCAGTCTGGGCGGCTTTCATCTGTGAATGGACAGCTTCGAAAGCACGTGTTAGTCCCATACAAAAAGACAACATAGCATCATCCATCAAGTGGATGTCCATTTCCCTTACAGACAATGGAGGAGTGATGGAGAGTCTCATAAGTCATCCCATAATAATCTCACACGGAGAAAGACCTGTTTTTCTCAATTTGCTGACGATTTCATTGTCATTAGGACTATAGGAAGGGGATCTGGACGTTTGAGTCCTGTTTGTTTGCATATATTAGACAGCTTATTCTTTAATATCCCATTTTGTTTCTCCACTGCTCCAGCTGACTGAGCCTGATGGGGCAGTGAAAATGTTGTTTACCTCGCAGGGCTTTGCATAGTTCCTGCACTATTGTCCCAGTGAAGTGAGTGTTCCTATCACTGGAAATTTCCCTGGAATGCGAAATCTACATATAACATCCCTTAACTGTATTTTTGCTACTTTTACTACTTCAGCCTTCCTACGGGATAGGCTTCAACCCATTTAGAACACCTATATATTATTACAAGTCTATATTCATATCCACAACATTTAAGCTTTTGAACACAATCTATTTGCATATTGCAGGATTATGAGCTTGACAAATGTGGCAAGTTCTACAATATTGCTAAGCTGTTACTCTAAAACCTGTGGCAAACCAATTTAAAAGACTGATGCACACATCCCCCCTTTGCCCGTGTGGCCAACACCATGCGCCACATGGGCAAACCAGGGAAAGAGTGCCTGTGAGGCAACCAATGCATTAGCAAATGTTTGAGCTCTCTTATGGAAGGTGCAGTGGCCAGTTGCAATTTCCTGGAGCTTTTACAGTGCATCTCAAATTAAATTTCATCCAGCCCCAGGTCATAAAAGTCAAACCCTAGTTACGACATACATAACACATACATTTTGTTGCTTCAAAGAGAATACAAAAGTCAGCAAAACATTCTTTTTTACAAATTCAGTTTGTAAACTGTATTGTACATATATTTGTTGCGTTTTGATTTATAAACATTATACATTGTACAAATCTTAAGTGAAGGGCAATGGACTGATTCTGACTTCATGGCTGTCATTCTATTCATTTGAATAATGTGACATCTCCACTAATAGTACATTATAAATTAAACTATCAATAGAAGAATATGTGCTACTGCGGACGTCATCTGAGCAGTTTCACAATATATTGTAGATTCCTATAATCTGGAAAACCTTTAATTATAGTATTTTAACTTATTTCTCCACTGAGTCAAGCATCACTTCAGCGTAGTGGACCTCAGCATTGGTCTGTTCAAGTTGCTGTGAGGCTGTCTTTAAAGCCGCGCCCTCGGCCTACTGTGTCTCAACAAGAACACCAGCATCTTCTCCATATGGGTCAGACATCGGTTCCTTCAGGACACGATTCATAATATGCATATCTGCCATGTGGAATAAATCAGTCTGAAGACACAATGTGTGGTTCACACAACATCAGAGATCATCCTTATAAAAGGCATCTCTATCACATTAGTTGACATTCGCACAATCTATAAGGTTTCTAGTAAAGGGACAATTCAAAATAATAATAATCTTGATTCCAATTTATCTCATTTATCAAATTATTTCAGTACAGCACTCAGCTGTCGTCAGCAGCATCATATCTCCTGTGTTTATTGAATCAGCTTTACTTCCTAGTGTAGATACTCTTTTTGTGTGGAGTTGTCAAAGTTTCAAAACAATGTGCTTATCTTTGTCCTTTTATCTAACTTAAATACCTGAGAACATTACAATAACTATTACAGCAGCTCCTTCAACACCATAGTTAATAGTAGTTGGGTAAATGATGGCAGTTATTAATCTTTGTTTCTCAATTCATTTTTTACCAATAAACCATAATTTGAAATTATTTCCATACTCCTATTATTCCTATTTTCATTATTATTAGTTTTATGCGGTTGTCATCTAGTATGTGATGTATTCGTCTGTATCAACATCAATATTATTATCATTATTAATACAAGCAGTGTAAATTACCATTCATTACACTCTTGCTCTGTTTGTAATAAGTTATGAACCCTTACACGTACTTACAGTCTCTGCCTTGTCTCTGACTTCTCTCTCTCTCTCTCTCTCTCTCTCTCTCTCTCTCTCTCATCTCAGGCTGCTTGTCTGCTCAGGCGAACAGGGGGAGCAGAGGAGCACATACGGCCCTTGCCCCCTGCCCCCCTCTTCCTAATTGATAGGGTATTTCTGTTTGTGAAAGGACTATTTCCAAACAGTTTTATAACTTGCCATGACTATGTTTCATTAAATTAGTTATGTTACACCTTTAGTTATACCTGTAGTAACTTCATTATTTTCCCTCATATTCCAGTCAATCACCATCAGAGTCTCTCGTGGCAGTACATTTGTCTCACACAGAACAAACTCTCCTTTCTCAACCGCTTTCAATTTTGGATAACATCGCACTGCATCCCAACAGCTGTTCTTTCTCCTATTCCTAATTTCTTACAAGAAAATGCAAGTTATATTTGATCGATTTGTATTATTACTATTTATATACATTTCACTACATTATTGTAGTTAATGAATGTATTTAATCTTTGGAAAATAAGCCTTTTCATTGATCTGAATAATGATGTCCAGGTACTTCAGGAAAGCACATTTTCAAAAAATGTGTCCAGTCAATGATTTCCCCAACTAAGAACCTGCGTGGGCACTAAGACTGTCCTCCTGCGCGGCTCATGTCTTTATTGTGACACTTCCTCCTATTGAAGTCCAATCTACACCAGTACAGGTTCAGAAGAACTGTTCCCGAATCCAGATTGAACTGATCAATAGTTAATTTCTTACCTACACATTGTATTTAGGGATCTATTTCTAGGGATTTAAAAACTCTTCATTGTGGAACTCATAGCTTCCAAATGAGCACATCGTTAATTTCCTGGAGTATCTGGTTATCTATTTATCAATATGTAAGAAACCTTCACCGAATGTTTGTGGTTGCCTCGGATTCCTATTTCTAAATTTGGCTCTAATTCCATTTCTAACATGTTACTTTTAACTTCTGTATTCGTAAGACCTATTTAAATAACTTAATTTTGTATTATTATTTCTGTTTGCAATAGCATTCTGTGTACAGTTAAATGCTGACTTTCTTGTAGGTCTGTTATTACAACATATTTAACTGGCGTTTTTTAGCTATCATTCTGTAACTATTTGTGACTTATGACTCTCTTAGTCATATTCTGGACTATACAGTACATGAAAAAGTCAAAATATGGACATTTACCTTGCGCAAACTGAAAACGTACAAACATACAAAGAGACACATATTAATTTATATCCATAGTAAATTCAGATACCATGGTTTTGGTTGGCATGTTATATTGACCTGCAGTGTCTCAAACTACCCTTATTTATTACTTATCTAGTAATTTTCCTTCAGTATCTTGAGGACTATCATTTATACTGAAAAACATATATATATATTTTTAATTTGTCTTCGGGGCATTCAGATTGAATTATGCCTGTTGTCTTTTCTTTCTTTTCTCTAACAAATGTTTTAAGATAGCTAGCTTTGGTTTCTCATTTCTTAATGCTTTGTATTCCTATTTTGCAAAACCGTTTTTAGGTGCTCAAGTCTATCTGAATCAAAAGTCCCATCTTCTGGAAACCTTAATTTTCTGTCACCTATTGTCCAGTCAAACGCACCGCTTCACTCCATAGTTATCATAGGGGGAGAAAACATAGCAAAAAACAAGAAAACACAAATAATACTAAATCCTATATAGGAATAACAACAAACATGCTTTTCAATGTTTGCATTTATAGAACTTGTATATAACTTAATGACTTTTCTTCATTTACCATAAACACTATAAACTTCTATAAACTATAAACACGTTATTTTATATTATCACCGGCGTATCAGATATTGAACAATTAATTAGCGCTCCTTTTTTTTTTTTTTTCTAATAGTAGGTCAAACCCACTTAAGCCTGCGGGAACCCAGACAGGAAAACACAGTCCTGTTCCTTCACAAACAAGAAGACACAGTCAAGTCTATGGTAACCCTAAGAAACCATGCTCCTCGGTTATTGGTGTCAATGGATCTCATTATCCTGAAACTTTCATGATCGAAACATGGAATACTGTTTGTCAGTTTCCATAAAACTATGCATTAAGAGTAATGCAACAGTCACTTATCATTTTGAGCAGCTGTATCAATTGATAGTTAGATCTTTGTAATGAAATGAATAGACAGTGATCTCAGATGTAATGTGTGAATTGCATTTTGAAATGGTAATACTTTGATGTTAAGTTGTGTCATTTTAGTTCAATGAACAAATGATCTGAGGTTGATGTGTATTGTATCCAAGCAATTGTAAAAAAGTGTTAGAGTTTTGAAAAATGTGCATTTTGATCATCGGGTGTGAGTTTAGTGTCTAGAGTTTTGAAAAATGACATCAAGGTTCTGAAATGAGTGCCAAAGTGATTGTAAAAAAGTGTAATATCAGGGGACAGTGGCTATTAGTGATCTGGCCTTCCGTGGCCTCTGTATTAATGTAACAGGTCACATTGTATGTGTACACTGATACTTGATACTATAATATAGTACAAGTAAAAAACATACATAGGTATCATAGAAGTATTTTGCAGAAATGATTATGAATAGTTATCAAAATGGAGAGGAAATGCTAAATCCAGTCTCCCCAGGCTGAGCTTCTATTGCTGCACCTGCTGGCCCCACTATATGGATAGAGCCACACCAAGTACAAGAGTCTCCCCATTGCTATTTATATCTCCCTATCCAGTCTTCTATAGGTGTCAGGGTGGGGTGCCTATTCCCCTGCATGCTTTGAAACCTATAGCACCTGGGACGCACACTTGGGATCCGGTTCCTCTGCCCCTCACATACACATGAGGAATCCTAGGTGCTCAATACGTCATACTGTCTCGTTCATCTCATGTGTAAACTATGGACAAATACATGACTAAACGTGTTTAGTTGCTTTTCCCAGAATGCTTTGCGCCACGATATGCAAATAACGGGGACTATGATTGGCTCCCTGACATTACCCACACTGCGACTGATGCTACCCATTTCACTACCCAACAAAGACCCATAATATGCATGTGTCTGTCTGTCTGTCTGTCTGTCAAAGTATGTGTCTGTGTCTGTTTGTGTGTGTTTGTGTGTCTGTCTCTGTGTGAAAATGTGCCTGTCTCTGTGTGAAAGTGAGTGTGTCTGTGTCTGTGTCTGTCTGTCTGTGAAAGTGAGTGTGTGAAAGTGTGTGTGAGTGTCTGTCTGCCTGTCTGTCTTTGAAAGTGTGTGTGAGTGTCTGTCTGTCATGTAACTTGCACATCTGTTAGGGCACCATATGCAGAGATGTACACATATTGTTCCTTTTCCATATACACTCACCTAAAGGATTATTAGGAACACCATACTAATACTGTGTTTGACCCCCTTTCGCCTTCAGAACTGCCTTAATTCTACGTGGCATTGATTCAACAAGGTGCTGAAAGCATTCTTTAGAAATGTTGGCCCATATTGATAGGATAGCATCTTGCAGTTGATGGAGATTTGTGGGATGCACATCCAGGGCACGAAGCTCCCGTTCCACCTGTAGCGTAAGGTACACTTATAAATTTCAATTAAAGAAGTGAATTTATAGTATCACCTTATCACGAATCCTGGAATCTTGTAGAACTCAATTTCTGTAATAATTGGACGCAGACACCAATTCCAAAGATATAAATTGTCAAATTTATTCAAAACAAAGACTAAATGTAGCACTACACTAATTATACAAAAGGGAAAAACTAATTAGAATTCAACTCTATATCAACAAATCAAAGACAAATCACTTCCGTGACCAAATCAAAGACCATGGGATCGCATATGATAACACAAATCGTTAAACAAAAGAGGTTATAAACACATTGACTACAATACCAGTTAGTAAGATGAAGGTGAGTCTCTTGTTAGTATTATTAGTCAGACATTAAATAACTACGCAGGTTAGTATTTATGTCAGGTAACTTCTCGTTATATATATATATCAGTCTCATTAACGTTTAGGTGGAGAGAAAGATCCTATCATTACTTGTTACCACAATTTCCCTTAACTGATTATTATTCAATGATTAAGGATAGGCAGGGCCACCTATAATCTGGTGTCTATTAACTTGTGTCAATTTCAGACTAAACAGTTAAACAGGAATGAGAAGATATTTCTCGGCGTTGACAGATTTTATTTCTAAAATTATCAACAAAACAGTTTAATGCAACACACATTTATATTTAAGAAAACTAAATGATATTACACATTCTAGAGTTATGAATCACAGATTAACATTTCTAATTGATTTCTCAAATGTCATGAATCATGAACTCCAAACTGTTAAACTTATCTGAACTTCGTCGCAGAGAGGCCTCTCTGGCTTCGGGCTCAGATAACAGCACACGGCACGAGGTCCGTGTGGTTTGGAACAAAGGCAGTCCGGTTCGGCTTTGTCCAAGAACTTCCACTCAGTCGATGCACCTGGAAGTTGGGGTTTCGCGAAAGTAGAGTCGTTTCCAAACAGATTTTCCACTGGTTTGAAGGCTCCAAGGTTGTGCACAAAATCTTCTTTGTAAGCAGGTTTCCACCGTAGTTACTTGAAGACAAAGTCTTTGAGGAAAGCAGGGCCCTGTTTGTTCCAAGGGTCAAGTTTCTTAAAACTCAAATAGCTATTTAAATGACTGACACTTTCGTATTCAGTCGACTTAGTCATTTGTCCAGCTGTAAAACTCCACTGATCAGGTGGGCACAGGCGGGCAGCGCAGTCTGTAAAGTTCTTTATTTAATTATTTAAGTCCTTTAAAAGAATTCTTTGTACGGCTCAATCTCCTTCTCCCAGTTTAACTCTTCTGTTGCCGGCAAAGACTTGGTTGGTTTCTGGTTCCGGTTCGGGCAACAGAGCTACAGGTTGAGCTGTGGCAGCGAGTTACTGGTTCAGGTGAGAGAGAGAGAGAAAGAAAGGCCGTGTTTGTCCTTTATAGTCTGTCAGATCAATAGGTGATTGGTTCCTGAGTTCTTGAGATTGGATTTCGTTTTCAGCCCCCAGTGTCCTATTGGAGGGGGGCTTGATTTATGACTGATGTCAATCCATGCCATCTTTTGGAAATGCCGGTTGGCCTGGGTTCGTAGCTCTATGTCGGGATTTCGGCTCTCATCCACTTCAAAGAGTTTTTATCACCTACAGGCCCCTTTCTCCAGACATCTCATAGCAGAATAACAAACTATTTGGCCTCTTCTCGGTGCCATCCTCCCCAAAACTGTCACTTTGATGCAAACCAGTTCCAAGCTGATGAGCTAAGGAAATCTGATAACTTTGGGGGTGAGAGGTCTTCTTTAGATCCGTGCTTCAGCTCAGAGCCCAAATACTCTTATCCAAATACACCCAACATAACGCTACATACCCCCTTTCTTGAATGGGACTGAGGTCGACTAGGACGTTATCCCCTTCAAGACAAAATAAGACGTTAAGCATTTATCTCAAAGTTATGTAACAGAATTCAACAGTGGACTTCACCATTCATGACCCCGAGAAATCAAAGAAAACAAACTAATAGTTCATTATTTAAGCAGAATGTATTCCAATCAAATTGACAATCCTATACTAGCACATATACAGGTTACATATTATAACACAAGTACATTAAAACAAAAAAACAATTGGTATTACTCAGTATTGAGTATGGTTACTGACGGTAACCAATAGGTGGAAGTTGATTAACAGAGGGAGGTGACTGGGAATTCAGGTGTTATTCAGGCACCTGACCTTCACTATGTCTATAATAGTTGGTAGGGACCTGGGTTCGAATGGTTGGCTTACATGGTAAGCCGGTGCCCCCTTTAGGGACATGCACAAAAAATGGTCTCATTGGGAAGTTGTACCTTGGTGGCTGTATCATATCTGTCATTCAATTCCACCGGCTTTGGTGATTCAACTTGAGCCCACAACCTGTTCAATAGATCCTGACCAATGATCAACTTCTCTGTTTCAAATTTGGAAATATAAACTGGATGAACCAACTTAATCTTCCCAAAGGTGAACTCTAACAATGCCTTTTGAGTGAGCTGTGCCTTAGTCTCTGTGTAACTTGTAATGTTCACACTACAAGCTTCCACTTTCAGTCGTTGGTCTGAGGTTTCCATAATTTGTTTCAGGTTGCCCATTGTGGTGGCAGACATTAAACAAATTTCAGCCCCAGTGTCCAACAAGGCTCCTCACTCCCACACATTCTCAATGGTCACTTCTATGTAAACTTGCTTGGCTCTGCCTCTCTGTGTCAGATCACCCAGTAACATCACCAAAGGTTCAGCTTGCCTGCAGGCAACTTCCCCCACTGGGAGGTCCCAGTGGGCTGATGTGTCAGAGAAACCCCCCTGCTGTTCCTCACATCCAATCAAAAACACAGAGGCGGGGACAGGGGGTGGTTCCAGAGCTAGTCATTCCTTAGGTGGCGAGTCCGGCCCTTTACCCTGGCTACTAACTTCCAGTTTGGGAAGAGGGGGCAAAGGGAGCAGAGCTAAGCGTAGCAGTAGCTCAGAAACTGCAACATTGCTCAGAGACTGAGTTAACCCACCTAGGCTAGGAGCAGATTTCTTTTTTTTATTGTAAGCCTGGGTGTCTTGGATTCCAACCTTGGGAGGTTCTTTCCTTCTTTGAATCTCTGTCCCCTCTAACTCCAGTGGAGAAATAGGGCTCTCAGAGCGCCTTGCCAGTACTTGGGTGCTTGAATCTTTACGATCAGAAGTGCTATTGTACTTGCTTTCACAAGCTTTCTGTGCCATTTTTTCAAATTTCAGCTATGTTCATATACATTGCGTCTGCATGTAATGTGATCATTTCCTTAATCGTTGGGAACAAATTAGCAACAAACAACCCTTTAAAGCTCACCTCTTCCTCGGCCCCGGGTCGATCTTGACCCGCAAAATAGGTTTTCCTAAGCTTTTCATAGTAATCACGGGGGGACTCATGCTTACCCTGTTTGATCTGGTGTGCGGCAGTCACTGCTGCCACTGGATCAATGAACCTGGAATAGTCCCTAACTAATGCTCTGCACAAGCGTTGAAACCTATCGCAGACCATGGACCCTTGCCTCTCCATCAAAGAATGGACTTGGCGAGAGGTAGTTTTGCGGATTAGGAGAACCTTTTCCTTCTCCGTAGCCTCAGGATAGAAACTCAAAGCATACTTAATGTCCTTAATATACGCTTCCACATTTCCTTCCTTGTCTGCTGGGTTAAAGGTTTCACAATCTTTAGCCAGTTCTCTCAACTGGCGCATGTTAACCTTTCGGTCTGGACTCTCGGGAGAGGAAGTTCGTCTGTGCGACGAGCTTCTTACCCTGGGTGGAGAAAGACTACAGGGAGGGGTACGATCAGGACGAGGCAACCCGGGGCCTAAATGTGGAGACGGTGTGCGACTCCGTGCATTGGCCGGTTCCGGCTGTTCCTTTATGCTGTCAGGTGTCAGCTTTGCAGCCCACCAAGAGGCAGCTTTCAGGGCCCCTATTTGTTGCTTGAGACGCTCATTTTCAACTTCAGTTGATTTGAGTTCTCCCCTAAGCACCTGATTTACTCTCCTCATTTCTTCACTGTCCCTTTTTAAATGTATGACCTCGCCTTCGAGTATCTCCATTTTTACAGTGCCCAAATCTTTCTCCCTGACTGTTTTGCAAAGACGCATTTCCAAAACATCCCGGTCCTTCAAAACTATCCTTTCATTTTCAACCGCTTTACATCTGTCATTTTGCAGACCTTTTACTTGGATCAGAGTTGTTTCCAATTCAACTTGACATTGTCTTAAATCATTTCCTAATTGCTCTCTCTGTTCAATTAAGTCCTCTTTTTCAGCATTCAACACAATGACTTGTTTTCCACAAGTATCTAGCTTTCCTTCAAATTCTAAAACCATTCCATGCCGTTTGGCTCTTTCTTCTTTCGCTTTAGCATACTTTTCTCCTAGCTTTTTCAGTTTTTCAAACTTGCTTATGATCCAGTTCACTACCCTTGAGCTCGCAAGTGCTAAGCTAGCCATAACTTTCATCACCTCTATCGACTCTTTTTCGAGTTGCGTCGTAGTGTCGTTTACCAACTGAGTTCGACGCGACTCTACTTCAAAGTCCAAACTGCCTAGGCGTCCAAGGAATTCAGGAATCTCTGTTCCTGGTACCTTAACAATCAATGCTTCACATGGGGACATTTGGGTAATCATTGTTTTGGCTATTCAGTAACAACCCAACAGAACAGTACTCGATTAATCACCTAATGACTCTAATGCCAACGCTTAGGATATCAACAATTTATCACAAGTAACTAAAACAGACTTAATCTTTTGTGACTTTGGATTTATGACTGATGTCAATCCATGCCATCTTTTGGAAATGCCGGTTGGCCTGGGTTCGTAGCTCTATGTCGGGATTTCGGCTCTCATCCACTTCAAAGAGTTTTTATCACCCACAGGCCCCTTTCTCCAGACATCTCATAGCAGAATAACAAACTATTTGGCCTCTTCTCGGTGCCATCCTCCCCAAAACTGTCACTTTGATGCAAACCAGTTCCAAGCTGATGAGCTAAGGAAATCTGATAACTTTGGGGGGGAGAGGTCTTCTTTAGATCCGTGCTTCAGCTCAGAGCCCAAATACTCTTATCCAAATACACCCAACATAACGTTACACACCACATCCCAAAGATGCTCTATTGGGTTGAGATCTGGTGACTGTGGGGGCCAGTTTAGTACAGTGAACTCATTGTCATGTTCAAGAAACCAATTTGAAATGATTCGACCTTTGTGACATGGTGCATTATCCTGCTGGAAGTAGCCATCAGAGGATGGGTACATGGTGGTCATAAAGGGATGGACATGGTCAGAAACAACGGGCCGTGGCATTTAAACGATGCCCAATTGGCACTAAGGGGCCTAAAGTGTGCCAAGAAAACATCCCCCACACCATTACACCACCACCACCAGCCTGCACAGTGGTAACAAGGCATGATGGATCCATGTTCTCATTCTGTTTACGCCAAATTCTGACTCTGAAATCGAGACTCATCAGACCAGGCAACATTTTTCCAGTCTTCAACTGTCCAATTTTGGTGAGCTTGTGCAAATTGTAGCCTCTTTTTCCTATTTGTAGTGGAGATGAGTGGTACCCAGTGGGGTCTTCTGCTGTTGTAGCCCATCCGCCTCAAGGTTGTACGTGTTGTGGCATCACAAATGCTTTGCTGCATACCTCGGTTGTAGCGAGTGGTTATTTCAGTCAAAGTTGCTCTTCTATCAGCTTGAATCGAGTCGGCCCATTCTCCTCTGAGCTCTAGCATCAACAAGGCATTTTCGCCCACAGGACTGCCGCATACTGGATGTTTTTCCCTTTTCACACCATTCTTTGTAAACCCTAGAAATGGTTGTGCGTGAAAATCCCAGTAATTGAGCAGATTGTGAAATACTCAGACCGGCCCGTCTGGCACCAACAACCATGCCACGCTCAAAATTGCTTAAATCACCTTTCATTCCCATTCAGACATTCAGTTTGGAGTTCAGGAGATTGTCTTGACCAGGACCACACCCCTAAATGCATTGAAGCAACTGCCCTGTGATTGGTTGGTTAGATAATTGCATTAATGAGAAATTGAACAGGTGTTCCTAATAATCCTTTAGGTGAGTGTATATGTATGTATGTATGTATGCATGTCCAATTGCTTTGACAATTCAAATGCACTGAATTGAGAGAGAGAGAGAGAGAGAGTTGTAGTCCAGACCACTGCAAAATTCCTGCTGAAGTGATCTGGATCACCACACAATGGCCCAAGGACCACTGCAAACTTGGATTTCAATGTATTTGTGTAATCTGTGTTGCAATAGCACCTACCATGTTCCTTTGTGGTGATCTGGTTAATTCTGATCTGGGAAAACCACAATCCTGCAGGTTTAATAAGTCTCTCTACACATCAGTCCCTGAGTACCTTCAACCAATGGTCATTTTGACCAATTAAGCCCAAGATTTGAGTCAATTAAGTTGTCAAGGACTACCCAGTGAAGACGTGAACTCACGACTAGGTCACACTGTGAGCTCACCAGAGCAGACATTACACTGAGCTCACTGTGAGCTCACTTAGCGCTTTTCCAGCGACATGGTGACGGTGCTGGAGCCGGAGCCGCTGCCCTTAGCCGGTGGCTAACCCACCTCTATGTTACAAATGTTCCCTAAACACTTATTTTGCAAGATCAATAAAAATCCTTTAGGAAATTTAAACTTTTACTGACACACATAGTTAATAGCAATGTATTATAACTTCACCAAAAATAATAATCTGTATATCTTTAATTGTTTAGACGTTATTAAGATATAATGCATCTTTCACATAGGGAACATTTGTAACATGTTAGGAAAAACAAACAAATGATTTGAAAATATTCATAATTACAGCATACAATTTGTCAGGCTTCATAAGAATGGTATTTATAACATACTCTGTAAAAATCAAGCAAATAGCATTTGTGGTTCACGAGAAAATATATATATATAATCAAAGCTATCAGACTATAGCAGCCGGTGTATGAAGACACATACGATTATACAGCATTATTTGGCAGCTTCGCAAGACCTAATTTTAAATGTTGGTGGTACGTTAGATAATTAGTGGGGACCCGCTATCTGCAGTTCTTCCCCTCCATAATTGCTAAAATAAAGTTTTACTGACATTTTATTGACCCTACCACTGCATAGGGCACATCTGTAACATGAACGCTACTGAATGGCACATACATTGAAAACTACGGAGAACTGAGACAAATCCACTTTACACTTCATAAATAATCTTAAAACGTTTCCAACCAAGGCAACACCCACTTGAAATACGTTCATTCTCATTTTTGGTAAACAAAAAGAGAGTTTGTTACATATGTTCCCTATGATGCATCTACAGAGAGAGAGAGACAGACAGACACTAACTCTCTCTCTCTCTCTCTCTCTCTCTCTCTCTCTCAGCTGGGAGTGTGTGGGAGGGGTCTGCAGTGAGCGGGAGTGCTGCTGAGAGCTCTGTCCTTTGGCTGCGTTTTTTTGTTGATTTACTTTTTTCAGTTTGTTTATTTTGTCTTCTGTTTTCAGTGCTTTTCTTATTGTGGGGGAACAGGGGAGGGGAGGGGGGAGTACCGGTAGTTCTTCCCGGGTCGGGGGGTCGGACCCCCTGAATGCGTCTTTTGAAAAACTGACCCGACGCCATGGAGTCAAGATCGCTCCGGTGCAGTTCTGCCCCCTAGAGCAGTGTGTGTTAGCGGTTGGGGAGGTAGCAGGGTGTGAAAATATCAAGTCTGCTGCCATTGTTATCTTCTTAAAAACCACTGATCTGCTCAATCAGCTAGTGGCTAATGGCACAGTGTTAGACGACACTTTCACCCCGGTGTTGCCGCTCGCTGCTCCTGCCCGGAAGGTAACGCTGTCTAACGTCCCTCCGTTCATCCGCACCGGCTCGGGCAGCTGATGTCCGGCATTAAGAGGGTCCCGCTGGGCTGCAAAGCCCCGCAACTGAAACACGTCGTGTCCTTCCGAAGGCAGCTGTATATGATCCTCAATAACATCAATGAGGATCTTAATGTCATTTTTAAATTTAAGATCGACAATACCGACTACGTCGTGTTCGCTACTTCGGAGTCCATGAAGTGTTTCAGGTGTGGGAGCGAGGGGCATGTCGTGAGGAACTGTCCCGAGCAGGACAGGGAGCGGGAGGAGGAGCGGGGCGACGCGGGGAGGAATAGAGACACCGGCCCGCAGCCACAGATGCAGCGGGCAGACAGAGATCGAGCCCCGGCGGAGGAGACAGTCGCCGGTCGGACCGATGGTACCACTGATGCCGTGACGGGGGAAGAGCTGCCCGGAGGCGATGACGCACAGCTGGGGGACGGGGTCGAGGCAGCGGGGGATAGTGACGACCGAGACGCCGGGGGGAGATGGTGTTGAGGCGGTGCACGGGGCGCTGGTTAGTGACGAGGAACAACCTCAGCAGCCAGCAGACGGGCGGACAGACACACAGGGTGTAGCCGAGGAGGAGGCAGGGCCAGGCTCGGCGGTACAAGCCGAGGCGCCGGGTGGAAAAAACGCACTAAGAAGGTGCTGGGAGGGAGCACGGACGGTGTTGGTAAATAGTGGCAGTAAAAGAAGTGGTGGCACAGTAGTGAAGCTGGGGTAGCGAGCGGCTTGGTGGGGAAAGGTCCGGCTACACGCTGGAGCATCGCGGCTCGGAGTGACAGTGAGGGCGGCTTCACGGATTCCTCTCTCGCCTCCTCGTCCTCGGTGAGTCAGAGCTGCAGTGAAGGATATCAGGAGGTTTTTAGAGAAAACGAAGGGAAAGAGGTCTGTTGTAGTGGAGCAGTTTTTCCCAGATCGTGCACGCCTGCTGGCCTCTATTAAGTTTTTACAGAAACCCTGACCTATCAATTTGTACAACACTCACTGAAAACCATGGTTGGGGTCAATTCCTGTTTTTCAATTCCAATTCCTCTTACAAATCAATTCAAAATTGCAATTACTTTTTGCATTCACAGAATATTCTTTATTGGAATTGAATTGAAAAGGGAATTAAAAATTGAATTGGAATTGACCCCAACCCTGTTGAAAACAAAACAAAAAATACAGATCTGGTTCTTCAAATCTTCACTCTGGTTTCATTGTGTCGTAGTTCATTTATCTTGCTGTTAATTGCACCACCAATTACACTCTTTGGGGTACTGGGCAATTTTTTCAAGGTAGCCCCTAAAAAACATGTATCACATAGATTTAATGACTTGCACATAGATATATAAAAATCTTTTAATAAACATACCACATATCTTTGAGAAGGGTTCATTAGTTACATATTGCCACAGTAAATCAACATTTTTGTGTGTGGGTGTATTTAAACGTTTTGGTGTATGCTCTTAAACTTGTCTTACACTAGTTCATAGTAAAATCTGTACTTGGCGAAGCAGCTATGCAAAGGCAGTCTTTTCTCCATTAATACCTTGCTTAAGCATTACATTGATGTGGCACAACTGGACTGAAATGTGAAGTATTTGCTCAAAAGTCAAATTTAAATGAGACATGAAAGTTTATATTGTCAAGGATCCCATGGCACTATTCATTATTATTATGTATTAATATGTCTGAAGCATTAATCCAAGGTGATTTACAAGGTGTTGTTGAAAGAGTGACGTGGCTGAATTCTAAGTCAGGCTTCCCTCAATCAGGTCTAACAAATTTGTTATGACTCCACCTTTACTGCTGTGTAGTAATCTGCTGGTACAAAATGGCTGCACCCCAGAGGGTGGTGGGTGAAGTGAGTCTGTAGAGCACTTTGGGATCTTTCCAGCTGCTACATGTAAGGTATTATTATTTATTAATAAATTAACTCTAGTCTCTGAAACTAAAACAAAGGCCAAAGGAACATTTCAAATGCTAACCCTTTGTGTTCTATACAGTTAAAAAGGAGAGTTAGAAATTTTGTACAACAGCATTTACATACCATATATGGCTTCCACCTTTAAGCGATCCAGAGGTGTCTTTTTCTCCGAAGTTGGATCTCTCTTGCTGCCACCACCACGAAGATTGCTCTTTAATAATGTTGGAAAGTCAAAGACAGCAACCGTCAGGGTTCTTGCATATGACGTATTCGTGCTGCACCTCTCTGCAAGGATCCAGGACAGTTTGTCAATGTAAACTCCAGTGCCTGGGAATATTTCCACCTAAAAGACAATGGTAAATAAAAAACAAGTTTATCCCCAAACTATTCTTATATTATGTTAAGTGGAATACATTATCAGTAAGGCTGTGATTTTGTTACAGAAATGTGTTATTAAAGACCACAGTATGTCTCAATTCTAAGTTTATTAATTTACAGACATAATAAAGTCAGTGAATCTGTGACACCCATAATTCAATTACATTCTTATTATCAACTATAACTATGAATATAACTGATAATGTAGCATCATTAGATTGTTTACAACCAATATTTGTTTTCAATATATATATTTTTACCTTGTCTTTGTAATATTGTAGACCAAGAGTGTTATACCTGTTTTGGTGATTCTTTGTCAGATTCAGAACAATTTGCTGTGGGGCTGTCAGAACCACTTGATGGTGACACACTTTTGTCTTCATTGCTGATCAATGTGGCTTTTGTTACAATTTTTTTCAGATTGTCCAAAAGGTCTGGAATCTCTGGAGAAAAAAACCTTAGTATTAAATGATAATCATTTCTAGTAATATATTTAATACAAAGTGAAAACAAAACCATCAATGCCTGCAATTATACTTGAGAGACTTGCTCTATGTTATTGGCAAACTGACCTTTTTGTGGGTCATTAACATTAGCTACGAAAAAAATAAAAGAGATAAAATACAAGAATTACCAGGTCTAATGTAATGCATATAGTCATTAATGTAGGATTATGAAGTTATGTTGAAAAACTTTATTTAATAATCAGTATTATTAAACTATTAGACAGTGCACATTAAGAGTCTGTATTGTGGTTCTAGATTACTTCAGTATGATCAACTATAATACATTACTCTGGAATCTAAATTACTGAAGAATAACATTTATCAAGGTAAGGAATTATTTGCTATAAATAAAAAAACTTACCATCAATCATACGGTTTCGAAGACATTGGTTTTCATTTTTAAGTCTTGTGTTTTCCTTTTCGAGCTGCTTAACGTTTTGCTGTAGCTCAACTTCACTGGACTCTTTAAATGTCTGTAGAATATGACGGGATCTAATTCTTGAAGCTCCATCGGTTTTCTTTCTTATTTTGTGCTGTATTCAGAGAGGAAAAGAGTTTAAAATGAAAATATATATATATATGAATATGATTAAAAAAAAACAATCCTGCAATACATTTATTTAATATTTGCAGTAATTATCTCACCGGTAACTGTGGTTCATCAAGGTCACTATCATCTGAAATTTGAAGTTTTTTGTTTGGTTTAGGTACTCTCTTCATTTTAGGACAGGGCATTTTTGTTAGGTCATTAAGTTTTCTTCTTAGTTCGCCTTCTTTTCCTAAAATAAAAATAAAATAAATAAAACCCTGCATTATGTCCACAGATATTTGGGGATTATATTTATTTGTCATAAAAATACTGTGCTTTGACCACACAAATTAAGATGAACAGCCAACACTGAATCAAAACTGAAGTTAAATTATATCTGGTTTAATTTATTTTGTGATTTGGGGGATTTTATTGTAAAGCACAACACACAATAAATCGTTCTTACAAATGCCAGTCAAGTATGACGAGTTTTTAGCGCCCTCACCACCACCTACCATGTTATAAGAGTATGTTAGAAGTACAACACATTAATAACTTAAACATTCATTTCAAATATACTGTGATTGTATATATCAAATAGCATGTAAAGACTTTAATGTTTTTTTTTTAAATAAACATTGTTACCAGTCATAATGATCTGCGCTTCATGGACAGGCCATCCACCTTTTGGAGGTTTGTTCGTGTCTCTCCACTCTGCTCTGAAGTTTCGAGTCGTCTCTTCGTCATCATCAGCAATGCTGAATAAATCAAAATTGCGAAAGCAAGCAGTGGGAATCACGCTGTAAGAGTCTTTGTCGACCCCGCTTTCCCACTTCACCAACGCGTGCATCACCGCCATACTACCTTCACCTTCTCGTCCGTTTTTTCTGCGCCTTTTTCCCCCGACAAGTCACGGCACAAAAAACAGTCCCGCTCTGCATTCTGGTACTTGGCGTTCTTAATAACACCAACAGGGTGTAATCGCATAGACCACTCGAGTATAAAGTACTACATATCCCATCAGTTACAGTTTTTTTTCATCTTCTGAAACTGCAATTTAGCACTTTCAACTGTTTCTTAGTGATTCCTAGAATTACTAACCGGTATTGTAGTCAATGTGTTTATAACCTTTTTTGTTTAACGATTTGTGTGTTATCCTATGGGATCCCATGGTCTTTGATTTGGTCACGGAAGTGATTTGTCTTTGATTTGTTGATCTAGAGTTGAATTTTAATTAGTTTTTCCCTTTTGTATAATTAGTGTAGTGCTACATTTAGTCTTTGTTTTTAAATAAATTTGACAATTTATATCTTTGGAATTGGTGTCTGCGTCCAATTATTACAGAAATTGAGTTCTACAAGACTCCAGGATTCGTGATAAGGTGATACTATGAATTCACTTCTTTAATTGAAATTTAAAAGTGTACCTTACGCTACATATATGTATGTATGTATGTATGTATGTCCAATTGCTTTGACAATACAAATGAATTGAATTGAGAGGGAGAGAGAGAGAGAGAGAGAGAGAGACAGACAGACAGACTGACAAACAGAAAAACAGACAGACACAGACACACACACACACAGAGCCAGCCAGCCAGCCAGCTCAGCGATGACATCACGAGCCTCTCTCAGCTGACTGCTATGACATCACAGAGCACGTACATTCCGTTGCTTGCCGTCTGTCAACCACTCAGTCACTGCCAGCCAGACTGGCTGGCTGGCTGGATGGGGGGGCTGCTTGCTGCTGCTGCGTACCTTAGCAAGCTTATTTGCTTGACCGGCCTTCCTACTCCTCTGCCCACATGCCCACCTATGCCCGATCTGCTGTTCACCTGGATCACAGCTCTGCCCCAACAAGGCAGAGCCCCCCAAGAATGGTACAAACTCACCCACGATCCCCTCCACGGAAAGCTTTAGCAAAAGGCAAAAGCGTTATACGTAATGAAGAGGAACCCGAGTCCAAGACGCATCCGACCAGCCATACATATTTGTGTGTATTAAAGATCACATTTTCTTACATTTAGTTTTTCTGTACTTTATTACATCTTATTGTGATTTATAAAAGTATTGTTTCTATTCCATATGTATGTATGTATGTGTGTGTGTGTGTGTGTGTGTGTGTGTCTGTCTCTGTGTGAAAGTTAGTGTGTGTGTCTGTACGTGTGTGTGCCTGTCTCTGTGTGAAAGTGTGTGTGTGTGTGTGTGTGTGTGTGTGTATATGTCTCTCTGTGAAAGTGTGTGTGTGGGTGTGACAGTGTGTGTGAGTGTCTGTCTGTCTGTCTGTCATGTAACTCGCACATCTGTGAGGGCACCATTTTTGCAGAAGAGATGTACACATTTTGGAGCAACATATGCTGCCATCCAGACATCATCTTTTCCAGTGACGTCCCTGCATTTTCAAACAGATCACATTTTATTACACTTTGTTTATCTGTACTTTATTACATCTTATTGTGATTTATACTTGTAATGTTTCTTTTCCATATATATGTATGTACAGTGGGGGAAAAAAGTAATTGATCCCCTGCTGATTTTGTACGTTTGCCCACTGACAAAGAAATGATCAGTCTATAATTTTAATGGTAGGTGTATTTTAGCAGTGAGAGACAGAATAACAACAAGAAAATCCAGAAAAATGCATTTCAAAAAAGTTATAAATTGATTTGCATGTTAATGAGGGAAATAAGTATTTGACCCATTTTCAATGCCCTGGCTTAGGGAAGGAGGTTCTCACCCATGATTTGACGGTACATGGCCCCGTCCATCGTCCCTTTGATGCGGTGCAGTTGTCCTGTCCCCTTAGCAGAAAAACAGCCCCAAAGCATAATGTTTCCACCTCCATGTTTGATGGTGGGAATGGTGTTCTTGGGGTCATTCCTCCTCCTCCAAACACGGCGAGTTGAGTTGATGGCAAAGAGCTTGATTTTGGTCTCATCTGAGACCACTTTCACCCAGTTCTCCTCTGAATCATTCAGATGTTCATTGGCAAACTTCAGACGGGTCTGTACATGTGCTTTCTTGAGCAGGGGGACCTTGCGGGCGCTGCAGGATTTCAGTCCTTCACGGCATAGTGTGTTACCAATTGTTTTCTTGGTGACTATGGTCCCAGCTACCTTGAGATCATTAACAAGATCCTCCCATGTAGTTCTGGGCTGATTCCTCACCGTTCTCATGATCATTGAAACTCCACGAGGTGAGATCTTGCATGGAGCCCCAGACTGAGGGAGACTGACAGTTATTTTGTGTTTCTTCCATTTGCGAATAATCGCACCAACTGTTGTCACCTTCTCACCAAGCTGCTTGGTGATGGTCTTGTAGCCCATTCCAGCCTTGTGTAGGTCTACAATCTTGTCCCTGACATCCTTGGACAGCTCTTTGGCCATGGTGGAGAGTTTGGAATCTGATTGATTGATTGCTTCTGTGGACAAGTGTCTTTTATACAGGTAACGAGCTGAGATTAGGAGCACTCCCTTTAAGAGAGTGCTCCTAATCTCAGCTCGTTACCTGTATGAAAGACACCTGGGAGCCAGAAATCTTGCTGATTGATAGGGGATCAAATACTTATTTCCCTCATTAACATGCAAATCAATTTATAACTTTTTTGAAATGCGTTTTTCTGGATTTTCTTGTTGTTATTCTGTCTCTCACTGCTAAAATACACCTACCATTAAAATTATAGACTGATCATTTCTTTGTCAGTGGGCAAACGTACAAAATCAGCAGGGGATCAAATACTTTTTTCCCTCACTGTATGTATGTATGTATGTATGTATGTAAGTGTGTGTGTGTCTGTCTCTGTGTGAAAGTGTGTGTGTGTGTCTGTCTGTGAAAGTGATTGTGTGTGAAAGTGTGTGTGTCTGTCTGTCTGTCTGTGAAAGTGTGTGTGTGTGTGTGTGTGTGTGTGTGCGTGTGTCTGTCTGTGAAAGTGTGTGTTTGTGTGTGTATGGGTGTGACAGTGTGTATGAGTGTCTGTCATGTAACTCGCACATCTGTGAGGGCACCATTTTTGCAGAAAGAGATGTACACATTTTGGAGCAACATATGCTGCCATCCAGACATCATCTTTTCCAGGGACGTACCTGCATTTTTCAGCAGGATAACGCCAAACCACATTCTGCCCAGATTTCAAGCGCATGGTTGCATAGGCAGAGAGTGCGGGTGCTAGCATGGCCTGCCTGCAGTCCTGACCTGTCTCCGAATTGAGAATGTGTGGCGCACTATGAAGTGCAAATTAAGACAACGAAGGCCCTGTGCAGTTGCGCAGCTGAGGAAATGCATAATGGATGAATGGGGGAAAATCCCGCTTGCTAAACTTAACCAAGTGGTGTCTTCAGTGCCCAAGTGCTTAATAAGTGTTATTAAAAGAAAAGGTGATGTTACATAGTGGTAAACAGTCGACTGTCCCAACTTTCTTGGTTTCTTTTCACTGCTAATGAGATGCTGTAGAGTGAGTTAGTTATATTGCTTTCAGGAGCTCTAATCGTATTGATGAGTTCATGCAGCATTTGTAATTGAATTTCAAAAATAAATCTTTGCTGTCTGGCCTGTGTGTATGAGATGTACTCTGTCAATCTTTGGCTAACAACTGAAACATTGGTAGAACAGAAATGGCAACATAAAAAAGAAAAGTACATTTTAAAAGAGCACATTAAATAGGATGAATATACAGTTTTTTACAATCACTTTGTCACTAATTTCAGAACCTTGATGTCATTTTTCAAAACTCTAGACACAAAACTCACTTGTCATCACTTGTAACACAGGCTGTCCAATGTTCAAAACATTGCATTGTGCATTCATATCTTTAAAGAAACCTAGCACTTGCAGACTTGTTGGTTCAAATAACTCATTTATCATGAAATACCATAGTAACATAGTAACACAGAAGATACCGATAGTTTCACTGTGTAGTTGTTCGTACAATCATTAAATATTGTAGTACAAAATATGTGATACATGTTTCATTATGGTACTACACATAAATACATCACTGTAAAAGGACTAGTAGAGAGAATACTACAGATTTGATTGAATCATTGTAGCTGCCTCAGTCATGGTCATGCCATGATTTACAACATGTTCTACAACTATTTCTCGGATTTCACTGGACACTATTTGCTGTTGCTGCCGCTGTCTGGTCCGTGGCCTTGTCCTCTACCACGTTCCCCCAACACCTCTCAAATGAGGCCCATGGCTGCCTCTCTGGTGAGGCCTAAGCCCTCCTCTATGACGAGGCCCACGACCACCTCTCAGAAGGGGTGCATGTCCCCTTCCATTCCTTTGACCACCACGTCTTCCTCCTCCCACTGCTTGACCTCTATTGTGACCTGGATGACCTGCCGGCTCCATGTTATCACTGTGTTGCTCGGGTGGATAGCACTCATTTCACTCGATACTCGTACCACAATGTGAAATCAATCATCAATAACCAGTTGGCAGTATTGGAAAAGCAATTACAAGGGCCTGCATACATACAGTAATGTCAAATCTGATGTGGAAGAACAATCATCTTCAACCAGGTTGGAGCGTTAGTTGCAATGCCTTTAATACATGCAGCGTGGAGAGGAACAGTGACTCAAGAAGATCCCAAAGTCGCTCTGCCTTCATTTTAACAGTCAGAGCTTTTATACACAAAAATCAAAGAGCTGGTTATAATCAGAAAGTCATTACTATGTTATCTTAAAAGTTAGCTAAGCAGAATTTATATCATTATAGGACAGAGTTCATAGATCAACACATGGATTAGGGAGCAGGCACTTCAATCATACTGTTTGACATTGTCTCCAAGATTCTCATCGTAAATAACAAGCAGAAATCAAACTACCTTCTGGCCTGACCTTCTAGCTTGACCTTATCTTTCTTAAGTATACAAGAGAGAAAAACAGGTATTAGAGAAAGAATTTCTAACTTTCCTTCCACACTGAAAACATGGTGTGGAAAAGTGCTACATGATGATGAATGATGATGAAATATTACATCCATAGATAATGTAGTCCAACTGGTTCATGCTCCTCGGTTATTGGTGTCAATGGATCTCATTATCCTGAAACTTTCATGATCGAAACATGGAATACTGTTCGTCAGTTTCCATAAAACTATGAATTAAGAGTAATGCAACAGTCACTTATCATTTTGAGCAGCTGTATCAATTGATAGTTAGATCTTTGTAATGAAATGAATAGACAGTGATCTCAGATGTAATGTGTGAATTGCATTTTGAAATGGTAATACTTTGACGTTAAGTTGTATCATTTTAGTTCAATGAACAAATGATCTGAGGTTGATGTGTATTGTATCCAAGCAATTGAAAAATGTGCATTTTGATCATCGGGTGTGAGTTTAGTGTCTAGAGTTTTGAAAAATGACATCAAGGTTCTGAAATGAGTGCCAAAGTGATTGTAAAAAAGTGTAATATCAGGGGACAGTGGCTATTACTGATCTGGCCTTCCGTGGCCTCTGTATTAATGTAACAGGTCACATTGTATGTGTACACTGATACTTGATAGTATAATATAGTACAAGTAAAAAACATACATAGGTATCATAGAAGTATTTTGCAGAAATGATTAAGGATACTTATCAAAATGGAGAGGAAATGCTAAATCCAGTCTCCCCAGGCTGAGCTTCTATTGCTACACCTGCTAAGTGGCTGCTGGCCCCACTATATGGATAGAGCCACACCAAGTACAAGAGTCTCCCCATTGCTATTTATATCTCCCTATCCAGTCTTCTATACGTGTCAGGTATACAAGTGTGTGTGTGTGTGTGTGTGTGTCTGTCTGTCTGTCTGTCTGTGAAAGTGTGTGTGTGTGTGTGTGTGTGTGTGTGTGAAAGTGTGTGTGAGTGTCTGTCTGTCTGTCTGTCATGTAACTTGCACATCTGTTAGGGCACCATTAATGCAGAGATGTACACATATTGTTTATTTTCCATATATATGTATGTATGTATGTATGCATGTCCAATTGCTTTGACAATACAAATGCACTGAATTGAGACAGAGAGAGAGAGAGAGAGAGAGAGAGAGAGGTGCTAAGGCACATTTGTAACATAAATTAGGGAACATTTGAAACATGCTTAGGGAACATTCATAAGAACATAAGAACATAAGAACATAAGAAAGTTTACAAACGAGAGGAGGCCATTCGACCCATCATGCTCGTTTGGTGTCCATTAATATCTAAGTGATCCATGGATCCTATCCAGTCTATTTTTAAATGTTCCCAAACTTTCAGCTTCTACCACTTTCCATCTTGAATGCCTTGAAGCCCAATTTCCATTTGTTGTCCCCTGGTGCGTGTGTCCCTGCTGATCTGGAAAAGCTCCTCTGGTTTGAGGAACCTTTCATGATTTTGAAGACTTGGATCAAGTCCCCACGTAATCTCCTCTGTTCCAGGGTGAAAAGGTTCAGTTCCCTCAGTCTCTCCGAGTAGGACTTTCCCTTCAGACCTGGAATAAGTCTGGTTGCTCTCCTCTGAACTGTCTCTAAAGCAGCAATATCCTTCTTGAAGTGTGGTGCCCAGAACTGTACACAGTATTCCAGATGAGGTCTAGCGCATTGTACAGTCTTAACATTACTTCCCTTGTTTTAAATTCTACACTTTTGACGATATACCCTAGCATTCTGTATGCCTTTTGTATTGCTTCCCCACATTGTTTGGATGGAGAAAGTGAATCCACATAGATTCCTAGGTCTTTCTCATGCATTACTTCATCTAGATCTGTACCTCCCATAGTGTAATTATAGTGGACATTTTTGTTTTACTGCATGTATTACCTTGCACTTGTCCACATTGAATTTCATTTGCCAGGTGTCAGCCCACAACTGAATTTATCTAAGTTCCTCTGAATAGCATGTGCTGCCAAGATTGTATCTGCTAAGCCACCTATTTTAGTATCATCTGCAAATTTGACAAGGTTGCTAAGTATCCCAGAGTCCAGATCATTAATATAGATTAGAAAAAGCAAAGGCCCTAGTACTGATCCCTGTGGAACTCCACTAACAACCTCACTCCAGTTAGAAGTGACTCCTCTAATCTGTTTCCTATACATCAACCAGTTCATAATCCATCTACTTACATGACCCTGAATGCCTACAGCTTCCAATTTGAGGATCAGTCTTTGGTGTGGAACCTTATCAAAAGCTTTTTGGAAATCTAAGTATATCATATCATATGCTTTCACGTGATCTACAGCTGCAGTTGCATGTTCAAAAAAATGTATTAAGTTAGTAAGACATGATCTGCCTCGTCTAAACCCATGTTGACTATCTCCAAGAATATGGTTTTCATTGAGATGCTCCTCTATTTTCTGTCTAATCATTTTTTCCAACATTTTACAGGTGATGCAGGTGAGACTGATTGGTCTGTAATTTCCTGGCTCAGTTTTGTCCCCTTTCTTGTGGATTGGTATGAAATTTGCTGTCTTCCAGTCAGTGGGAACATCCCCTGTTCTAAGTGTCATTTGAAATAATCGAGTTAACGGCCTATACATAATTTCCCTCATTTCTTTAAGTACTGTTTGAAATATCCCATCTGGCCCAGGTGATTTGTTTGATTTTAATTCTGCTAGTCCCTTTAGTACCTCCTCCTCATTTATCCTGATCTCTCTTAGGGTTTGACTGGATTGATTGTCAACCTGTGGCATGTCATCTGTTTTTTCTTTTGTAAAAACCTCTGTGAAATACTCATTTAGAATATTTGCCACATCTTGTTCGTTTTCCAAGATACCTCCATTTTTGCCCTTTATCTGTTTCACCTCCTCCTTAATTGACCGCTTGCTGTTGTAATTTTGAAAAAAGCTCATTGCATTGGTTGTAGCTCCAAGAGCTATGTTTCTTTCTATTTCCCTCTTTGCTTTCCTGATCCCTTTCTTAAGATCTCTTTGCAGCTCAACATATTCTATGTATTTTGTTTCATCACCATCCCTTTTGTATGTGCTATACAACATTTTCTTCCTCTTTATATTTTTTTGCATGCCTCTGGTTTGTATGTATGTATGTATGTATGTATGTATGTATGTGTGGAAGGAAAGTTAGAAATTCTTTTCTCACAACTGTTTTTCTCTCTTGTATACTTAAGAAAGATAAGGTCAAGCTAGAAGGTCAGGAGGCCATAAGTTAGTTTGATTTCTCTTTGTTATTTACAATGAGAACCTTGGAGACAATGTCAAACAGAATGACCTACGTGCCTGTTCCCTAATACCATGTATAGACCTATGAACTCTGTTCGATAATGATATATGTTCTGCTTAGTTAGCCTTTAAGATAACATAGTAATGACTTTCTAGCATGTATGTATGTATGTATATATATATATATATATATATATGTATGAATGTATGTATGTCCAATTGCTTTTGACAATACAAATGAATTGAGAGGGAGAGAGAGAGAGAGAGAGACAGACAGACAGACTGACAAACAGAAAAACAGACACACACACAAACACACACACACACACAGCCAGCCAGCCCGCCAGCCAGCCAGCCAGCCAGCCAGCCAGCCAGCTCAGTGATGACATCACGAGCCTCTCTCAGCTGACTGCTATGACATCACAGAGCACGTACATTCCGTTGCTTGCCGTCTGTCAACCACTCAGTCACTGCCAGCCAGACTGGCTGGCTGGCTGGATGTGGGGGCTGCTTGCTGCTGCTGCGTACCTTAGCAAGCTTATTTGCTTGACCGGCCTTCCTACTCCTCTGCCCACATGCCCACCTATGCCTCTACTCCAAGATACTTATACAATAGAAAAACTATGGTAATAATAATATAGCCCAAGACAAAAAATATTAATCTTTCTAGACTGTATTAAAGTTCAGCACTTCGGAAAAATAGAATTATTTTGTATTTCAATAAAACAAAAATTATTACTGGTATCCACACACCCAACCAATGTAAATGTCACGGGCGGTGTTAATTAGCTCCTTAATCACCATTACTTATTATATTTATATTTCACTTCACTTTATGCAATATGGCTTGTGTATTTTGTTTGGTTCTATATTGCCATTATTTTGTGTGTTGATTATCTTTCACTTTATTGTTTAATTTGTTATTCACTTAGTATTATTTTGATTGTTTGCACGCGTGCCTTATTATTTTTGTTTCTTCTTTCTTTCACAACTCACCTGGGTCCACCTGCACTCTTCACACGCGTCCCCACTTAATCACCCTGCCCTGGGAGAGGAGAGGATTATCTGCTGTAGTCCACTTTCCAATGTGGGAGGTCTCTGCGGCTCATATCTCATTCAATTATTTATTCATTTATCCTACATCAAGTTTATTTATTTTCCCACGTTTCATTCAATCACCATCAGAAGCTCTCTGTGCTAAAAGTGGCAGCACATTTGTCTCACACACATCAAACTCACCTTTTCCTGCTTCCCAAGCCTTATCAACTTACTCAGACCCTCGTCAACTTACTCAAACCCTCTTCAACTTTGGTTAACATTGCTCTGCATTCTAACAGCTATTCTTTCTCCTATTCTTAATTTCTTACAAGAAATGTATTCAGGTTTTTTTATCAATATGTTTTATTTATATTTATACAGATGTCACTCCATTATTCGTTTATTGAAGTCATATATGTACCTAACAAAATATTAGCCAATAGGCCATTGATCTCAATAATGATTCCCATAATCCTAGGACACCTTCTCTTTTACTCTTCCTTTCCATTCTTACTTTTCTCCTGTAAAGCATTTTATATTACTTGAGCTTACTTATTCTATAGTTGTAATCTTATACTTCTGCGGTATCTTACCCTTTTCCTACATCACTCATCTTAAAACCATGGTCTACTTTGACTTTCATTTCAGGTATTATATGCTAGGCACCAATAACCAAACATTTTCTGAAAGACTGTAACATGTCACCAGACTGTTTACATTCTCCTGCTTTCACAGGCTGTCAGGGCTGCACCAGGCTCTCTTCTAGCCTTTCGTTTCCTTGAATTTGACTTTTGACAGAGCTTGTCCATAACATGATGTTTAACAAACAAATTCTGGTTCTTCTTGTGGAGACACCATGACTATTTATGTATTACTATTATTATCCATCTGTTTATTCAATGTATATTTTGGATTACTTTTCTTATAATAGTCTTTCTTTCTGATTTCTGATGCTTGAGGCACTCTGTATAGAGCCAAAGATCCTCATGAATATGATAAATCTGTTGTTACATTTTTAAATATAATTCTAAAATGATTGCCAAAACATAGACATTTACCTTATATCACCTTCAAACTATACATATTCATAAACACACAAAGCACATACACATTGATATCTAAAGATAATTCAGATATCCGATCTGTGGCATGTTTTATTGACCCTGCAGTGTCTCAAACAGCCCTTATAACTTATTATTTAAGCTTATGATTATTTAGAATAAAATGTCAAATAATCCCACTCGATTATTTCATTATTTCACTATCTCAGTTTTCTTGATCCATTGTGAAAAAGTTCTGTTATTTCCTCCTCATCTGTAGAGGCTACATTAGCCCACTCCCCGGTCTGATATTCTCGTAGTAACTGTATCCAAATGTTGGGCGGACATTTAGCCTTCACCATGATGTGTACATCGTGCGGGTGAAGGAGGTGAATAACCATCTTTTCATCTAGAATATCCCAAAAAGTTGTGTTACCCTGGTTTGGTTTTAATTTTGGGAGGGACACCCATATCATTTCTTTTTCTCCTGGGGAGAAGGGGACATGGGTTTTAGTCGTATAGACTATTGATTGACCTTCCTCTTTACTCTGTCTAGTTTTGACTTGCATGGGTGCAGCTGGGACCGTTTTCAGAGCGGTCAGATCTGGATACAATGTATTATTATAACCAAAATCAGTGATTGATTTATATTCCGGATTATATGGGGGAGGAGCGCTAGCAAAACCTCCTTTTTCATATTCCCATGCTTTGCGATCTAAATCATCCCAATCGGGCATGTCGTCCTAGGAGTGATCTGTGTTCGCGACGCGCTCCTAACACGGCAGCACATCGCGCACCTACACCTTCACCTTTTCTGACCACTTTTCTTGCCCTTCTAATTTGCCTTGTAGTTCTATTAATTCTATCGTATTTTTCACAACTTCTTCTCTCAATTCACATTACTGTTTATGATGATCTTCCATTTCTGTTATTTTCTTTTCTTGATTCTCACCAACCTGACACAATATCACAATTCCTTTCTCTGTCTTATCTGGTTGTTGTTGCTTCCACCAGTCCCGGTGCTCCTTCGGAGACCAGTCTTTCTCCCAACTTCCTTCCAACATTTTCTTCTCTACATTCTGTTTTTTTATTTCTCAAAAAACCAATAATGCTGGTGTCACTCACTGTGACGATTTATCTGAAATATTACATTATTATATATTATATTATGTATATATATTATAATAAAAACAAACACTCCAGTAAGGTACGGACACCCGTACATGACACTGGCTAAGGTAAGGGAACCCATAAACAACCATAAGCACCCCCGGACCTAGGACAGACTGTAACTTGCTAACTTGCTAACTTGCTAACTGTTTTGTTTGCTTCACATCGTTTGCTGCTAGTTGCATGCCAAACGAGTTCGTTCTGTCCAAAATATAAGCTTTTTTCTTCTAATAAATTCAATAAAAATACAGTGCACTAGCAACTATTTCCCTTTCAAAAGTTGTAGTCCCGTTTCAGTTAAAACAAAATGTGTTCTTCAAACAAAGAAAATACTTGTGTTTCTTTTCCCTCTTTACCTGCTCTTATCACAAAGCTTCTCAACACAATCTCAGGTGCAGGTGCACTCTGCGCTATCCTTTGCCCGAGCTTTGTCCAGGAAAACTCACTGTAGCCATCTTAGTTCAACACGGGCTCTCCTTACCTGCGAGTCAAACGGGTCCAGTTCACTTTGCAAGTGAACAGTCTCTTCTCAGAAACAATAAGGAAACTTGGAAAGAAACACAATCCCAGGTCGGTGTTAAAAAAAAGTTCTTTGTTTTCATATTAAAAGAAAACATTTGTATTTTCTCTGCACACTTCACAGCTCCAATTAGCACACTCAACTAATCCCTGCCCCCCTCAGAAGCGTCACTAAAGAAAGGTACTCACAGTCATTTTAAATATGACATCCTGTAGTGTTTGTTTTCAAAATATGATCTTATTATCACTTGAACCAAATAAATCCTTTGACCCACTAATACCAAATTACAGTTATGGGGGCCACAGATGTGATTTGAAAATACGATCTTCCATGTCTTTCTGTTGTGTTTTGACCTGGGGATCTGTAATTGTCCAAGTGGCTACTGCACATGTACTTATTTAATATTAAATGTGTTATTTAATTAGGCTTGGTTCTGGTGAGCATGTACAAGACGTCAGCTTTTTAAATAACTGTGTGTATTGGATCATACACATTTTAGAAATACTCTCTCAAACTTCCCGCATTGGTACCTCACCAGGGAGGTAGAAAACAGCAATAGCATTGAAAAAGTGTGATTGTAGTTCTGCTCTTCTGCAATATATTTCTACAATATCTTTAACATCTTCTTTAACATTGTTTTAAAGGCTGGGACCAATATGGTGGAATATCTCCAACACACGGACATTGAGAGACTCGACCCCTTTGTGCTGCTGCTCAGAGACCAACTCTCAGTTGTCTCTGAGTAGGCTATGGATCAACTTCCTTTCCTAATATGAAGGAGACCATGGATACAAAACCTATGAAAAACAGGTGATTATTGTTATTCTTCTCATTATAAACTACTTAATACATCTCTCCCATAAAGTACAACAGGATAGTGGTGACGTCATTCAGGATTGGATTGCCATTGGTCAAAAGCCCTCTGAGAGAAATTGTGTGGCGACACTCCACACTCTTAGAAGAAATTGTTCTGCACAGAACCATAAAGGGTTCCTCGAGTAATCGCTCTGGTGGATCCCTTTATGGTTCTATGTAGAACCCCTTCAAAGGGGTTACATGAAGAACCCCCAAACATAGCGTTCTACACAGAACCATTCGTTTTAAAATGTTATATATAGAACCCATTCAAAAGGGGGACACGTGCTATACCTGAATTTGTTTTCCAAATACAATCTTTAAAAAATGTATGAGTTCATATATACAAACACACATACACAACGTAGAAATCGCACTACTAGTGAAGTAACTTCATTTACATTATATGCCACAACTCCTCAATTTGGAACGCAAAAACAAGACATCTGATGTAAAAGTGTAAACTAATTACGAACAGCACTTTTGATTTTTATCTTCAATTCAGGGGCTACTTATTCGAACAGTAAACTGTATTCTCTCTTCAGAGTGACTGGAATGTTTTTGCCTACATTCAACTTAAATATGAAAGTTTCCAAAAACGGCATAGTTTTCTTTAAGGCTATTCAATGCCAAACACAAAATTCTCTCTGCTTTCAGTGCTTGTCCTTCAGCACAATTACACAGGTTCATGATGTTCTCATTTCAATACATTGTTTTCTTATTTAAACTATTTGACTTTGAGCTTACATTGAGAATAAAATCACTTTTGCAAGTAAAACCTGGCCAAGAAAGGATGCAGCACTACAATAAAACAATACACAGAATACAAAGCAGTTCCTTTAAAAGTTAAAGTGATAAAGAGTGATGTCTGTCAGTAAATTACGTTGAGATACATATTGGTTATTTTGAATTAGGAGTCCAACTTCAATAACTTCTATTAACAAGCCAAAATACAGATCAGAATTACGGGTAATTGAAAATAATATGTAGCGCCTAGGTAAGCTTGGATGTGTTCAGAGAAACACTAAAAACGGACCTTCCTCACACCCGTCTTGTTGAGGTGGACGTGGTCATACAGGTGATGTGGCTGGATGTCTCAGTGGTGTGCCAGGTGGACGTTGGGGAGGAGGGCACATCTTCGGGATACTTCTGCGTTGATGGCCTGGATGATGTGCAGGGGCACGTCTGTGCGGGGCAGCAGTGTGGAGATGGTGATTTTGGCAGTTTGGAATTCCTCTGTGGCTTTCTTTGCCACCTGTCTCAGGGCTGAGGCCACATCGCCCCTGCGGGCACTCAGGTCGTTAGTGCCGGTGTGGATGAGGATGTGTTTGACCTGGCACAGCCTCCTCTTGGAGAGCAGCTCCAGGGCTCTCTGTGCTGTCGGGCACCAAAGCTTTTTCACTTTTCGCCCAGGGAAGAGGCGCCTCTCATCCAGGAACTTCCCATTGGAGTCGCTCAGAATGACCACCTCTGTGTTGACCTGCCACTCCGGGTTTTGCGTCGGGAGTGGTGGGGGCAGCGGGTGTGTTTTAGGGGAGTGGCGTTTCAGGGGTTTGTGTATTAGTGGCAGGTCTGGTGATAGTGGGGGTGTCAGGAGTGGTGGGGAGTGTGGGTGGATCAGTGGGTGCGTCAGTGGGTGCGTCAGGGGTTGTAGGTGTTGTGGGGTCAGTGCAGTGCAGTCTCTGTGCTCCTCTCTTAGCTTCTCCAGCTGGCTCTGCAGGCTCCTCAGCTGGCTGTGCTGGGGTGTCCTGGTCAGCTCCTCCCTCGCTCTGTGCAGCTCCGTCCTCAGGGTTTGGCTCTGCTCCTCCTGGTCTCTCACTGCTGCTCTCAGCTTATGGATCTCAGCCTTGTGGTGCATCTTTAGTCCCTGAACTCCGCAAACTTCAGCTCCAGCACTGATAGGCATTCCTTTAGTGTTTTAATGTTGCTGGAGAGTTTTGGGGAGACAGGGGGGCAGTCTGTGGGAGATGGGGCACTGTCTGGCTCCGTGTGGCTGGGGGCAGACTGCAGGGTGGCAGGCTCTGGCTCGTGTTTCTCTACCTCAGTCTGCTGCTTTGAGGTGTGGAAGCCGAGAGATAATTGGTCCAGGCTGCTCTCGCTGTCCTGCACCATGATGGTCCCGTTGTGGTATACATTAAAAGTGAGCATCACACTGTCTGTGTCTTTCTCTACCAGCACTGAGATCTGCCTGCCTCTGCTAATGCCCCTCTTGTTGTTATTGGGGTATGTCTGGCACAGGGTTTTGTGAAAGGCGGTGGGGTACTGAGTGTAGAACAGTAGATTGTTCTTGACCCTGTTTTCTCCTTTACCGGTGTAGTCTAGGATGAGGGTCTCAGGAGATGCTCTCATCACAGCTTGTTTGTAGTCCTTCTTAGCCTGTGCAGAGCGAATGTCTTCAGGGTATCGGATTTCAAAAGGCAGCTCTGCAGTCAGACTGCTGTTCGATAGATTTCTATCAGTCTCAGTGGCAGTTGGGCTCTCTCCTACTGTCACTCTATTCAAATCGGAGCTCTGCATTTTCATTGGCTGAGTCAACTACTGAGAATGCTTATTTATTTTATTAATACATATTTTTTTGTTTAATTATTTGTCTCTATAGGTGAAAGGTCTTACCTCCAATTCTTGTCTTCAGCTTTTCTTTTCTGACTTTTCTTCCTGAACTGTCTCTCTGCTTTCTTCTTTTTGTGTTTCTCTTAAAATTATTATTTTTTGAATACTTTTTCTTCTGAATTTCTATTCCATGTCTTCTGTGTATGTTTATAGTGCTATATATTCATTTGTAAATGACAAATTAAATCCGCTTATGTATAAAAACAAATGTTTTTTAGGAGCTCATATTCCTCTCTCTCTCTCTCTCTCTCTCTCTCTCTCTTTCTCTCTCTCCCTCTCAATTCAATTCATTTGTATTGTCAAAGCAATTGGACATACATACATATACATACATACATACATACATACATACATACATACATACATCTACACGGAAAATAAATAATAGAATTATGAATCACAATAAGATGTAATGAAGTACAGAAAATGAAAATGTAAAAAAATGTGATCTTTAATACATACAAATAAAGAAAATAGGTTTACTATTTCCAGATTCCTTTTTTGAAATACAATGACATGCATAACAAACAAGTATTTACATTATATTTACAGCCGGTGCTCGTGTGTCACTGTGTCCCTCAGGCTGTGGTAGGCGCTGACATATTGGGCAGCCAGGGTGGCTGTGTGTCCCTCCACCAGGAGGACTGGCGTTTTTCTTTTTTCTCAGTTTTGTCACAGGTTGGGTGGGCATCCATTATGTTGTTACAGAATTTGTCCCTTATTTTGGGCTAAAGCTTTCCGTGGAGGGGAACGTGGATCAGTTTGTACCATTTTTGGGAGAATCTGCCTTGTTGGGGCGGAGCTGTGATCCAGGTGAACAGCAGATCGGGCATAGGTGGGCATGTGGGCAGAGGAGTTGGATGGCCGGTCAAGCAAATAAGCTTGCTAAGGTACGCAGCAGCAGCAAGCATCCCCCACATCCAGCCAGCCAGCCAGTCTGGCTGGCGGTGACTGAGTGGTTGTCAGACGGCAAGCAACGGAATGTACGTGCTCTGTGATGTCATAGCAGTCAGCTGAGAGAGGCTCGTGATGTCATCGCTGAGCTGGCTGGCTGGCTGGCTCTGTGTGTGTGTGTGTATGTCTGTGTGTGTGTGTGTGTGTCTGTTTGTCTGTTTTTCAGTCTGTCTGTCTCTCTCTCTCTCTCTCTCTCTCTCTCTCTCTCCCTCTCAATTCAATTCATTTGTATTGTCAAAGCAATTGGACATACATACATGCATAAATGCTAGAAAGTCATTACTATGTTATCTTAAAGGCTAACTAAGCAGAACATATATCATTATAGAACAGAGTCCATAGGTCTACACATGGTTTTAGGGAACAGGCACGTAGGTCATACCGTTTGACATTGTTTCCAAGGTTCTCATCGTAAATAACAAACAGAAATCAAACTAGCTTCTGGCCTGACCTTCTAGCTTGACTCTATCTTTCCGCCTTATATACTTGGTGAATAATTGAGGAAGTAGCACCAAGTGACCACATTAGGCTGCCTGAGGGTTTCTGGGGAGTGTAGTTGTCTAGGGTCGGTTTTCTTCCCTAGAGTGCAGACCTTGCAGCAGACCTGGCCTGACATGTCTGCCATGTATGACCCTGCCCCTTGGTTTGTCCCACATCCTCCCCCCCAGCTGCGACCCCATAGGTCGAGCGACAGCCGCAAAAAAGCATGCACCCGGGACAGCCCATCAACATTCCCCATGGCCTTCCCTGGCCTGTGCTGCAGGGTGAAATGAAAATGTTGGAGACTCAAAAACCACCTCATCACACAGGCATTCCTGTCTTTCGAACGATGCATCCAAGTGAGGGGGGCATGGTCAGTGATCAGGGTGAAGTGCCTGCCCAACAAATAGTATCGAAGACTGTCCAAAGCCCACTTCACTGCCAAACATTCTTCTTCAACTACCAAATAATTTATTTCATTGGATTCCAACTTTCTGCTAAGGAACAACACCGGGTGTTCGTGATCACCCATTCTTTGGGACAAAACCACTCCGATCCCCACCTCAGAGGCGTCCGTCTGGACTATAAATTCTTTCTGAAAGTCAGGTACCATTAAAACGGGGTTGCGGCAGAGCGCCTCCTGTAGGCTCCGGAAAGCCCGGTTTGCTGTATCACCCCATCTAACCATATTGGGTTCTGTAGCCTTAGTCATATCAGTCAGAGGGGCCGCTAAGGTAGCATAGTTGGGAATAAACCTCCGGTAATACCCAGTTAACCCTAAAAATGCCCTAACCTGCTTTTTATTGACAGGCCTAGGCCAAGAGTTTATGGCTTCAACCTTGGATATTTGGGGTTTCACCATACCCCTCCCTACTGTATAGCCCAAGTATTTGGCCTCTTCCAACCCCAAATTGCATTTGGTTGGATTAGCCATCAGGCCTGCTGCATGTATTGAATCCAATACCGCTTGGAGCTGAGACAAATGTGATTCCCAATCTGGACTGTGAATGACCACATCATCTAAATATGCTGCCGCATACGTCCTGTGTGGTCTAAGTATGTGGTCCATCAACCTTTGAAAGGTGGCAGGAGCACCATGCAGGCCAAAGGGCATCACTGTGTAGTGAAACAGACCATCTGGGGTTGCAAAGGCTGTTTTTTCTTTGGCACCCGGGGTCAAGGGAATCTGCCAGTAGCCCTTGGCTAAGTCAATAGTTGAAATATAGCGAGCATTCCCAATATTCTCTAACAATTCATCTACTCGGGGCATTGGGTATGCATCAAACTTTGAAATTTCATTAACCTTTCTAAAATCATTACAGAATCTCCAGGAGCCATCAGGTTTGGAAACCATGACTATAGGGCTGGACCACTCACTGTGGGATTCTTCAATAACCCCTGCCTCCAGCATTTCCTTAACCTCATTTCTAATAGTGTTCCTGCGAGCTTCTGGTACCCTGTAAGGCCTCATATTTACCTTCTTTCCTGGGAGAGACACAATGTTGTGAGAGACTAAATGGGTACGCCCCGGTATGCCTGAGAAAACTTCCCTATTACGTATTATCAAGTCGTTCACCTCCTTCAACTGGTCAGGTGACAAGGCAGCTGCAATATTCACCTTCGGTGTCCCTAGTGGCTGAGGGGGGTAAGTCAACATCAACACTTCCCTGTCCTTCCAGGCTTTTATTAAGTTGACATGATATATTTGTTCTGGGGGTCGGCGGCCGGGTTGCTGAACCTTATAGTTCACTTCCCGTATTCGCTCTATAATCTCATAAGGTCCCATCCACGTAGCCAGAAATTTACATTCTACAGTGGGAACCAACACCAACACCCTATCACCAGGCTGGAACACCCTCAGTGTAGCCTGACGATTATAGGCGAATTGTTGGTGTTCCTGTGCCTGCCTTAGGTGCTCTCTCACAATGGGAGTGACTGTGGCTATTCTCTCTTGCATAGCATTGATGTGCTCGACTACACTCCGGAAAGGAGTGGACTCGTGTTCCCACGTTTCACGGGCTATGTCTAATATCCCCCTGGGGTGCCTCCCATATAACAGTTCAAAAGGCGAAAAGCCCAGGGAAGCCTGTGGGACTTCCCTAATGGCAGACATCAAGTAGGGCAGCATGAATTCCCAATTTTTCCCATCCTTATCGATTACCTTTCTTAGCATGGACTTCAGGGTCCTATTAAATCTCTCAACCAACCCATCTGTTTGTGGGTGGTAGACTGATGTTCTCAACTGCTTAACCTGCAACAATTTACACAGATCGGTCATAACCTTAGACATAAAGGGTGTGCCCTGATCTGTTAATATCTCCCTCGGTATCCCCACCCTACTACACATCAACATTAGCTCTTTTGCAATACCTTTTGAAGCCATGGTCCGCAGTGGAATGGCTTCTGGGTACCTGGTGGCATAATCCAAAATAACCAGTATATACTGATGCCCTCTGGCTGATTTCGGGAGAGGTCCCACCACATCCATAGCTATCCTAGCAAAGGGGGTCTCTATGATGTGCAAAGGGACCAGTGGGCTTCTGAAGGCTGGTTTAGGAGCATGTAGTTGACATTCAGGACATGAGCTACAATGTTCTGTCACGTCTGCATGTACGCCTGGCCAGTAAAACCTCCTCAGGAGTCTATCCTTGGTTTTGTCCATCCCCAGATGTCCCCCCAGGATATGCCCATGTGCCAGATTGAGAACTGTTCGTCTGAATGGGGTGGGAACTAGCAATTGCTCCACAATGTCCACCCCTATCTTATTTACACGGTACAATAGGTCATTTTTTACCATAAAATAAGGATAAGCTGTTGGCGGGTCTGCAGTAGTCATAGGGGTCCCATTTACTACCTTCACATTTTCTTTAGCATAGTGTAGAGTGAGATCTCGCACCTGTGCGCTGCCAAAATCAGTGGGGAGTCCCTCTAACACTGACACTTCTACATTGTCAGCTTCAGGGGTCTCTATGAATGGATTCTCACCCACCCTGCTAGTGCTGGGTTCCTCACCCTCCATAGGGTCATCTACGTCACTACATTCCACCCCTATGTTTTCAGTTTAATTTTCCCCAACCAAAACCTTCACTGTCGACTCAACTGGAACCAGGTCTACTTTTAGCTCTAGTTGTGGGATCGAGGCAACTTCTGGCTTACAGTTTTCAGTGTGCATTTCCAATTTACTATGTTTTCTATCTAGTTTTCCAAAATTAGGAAAATATCGTCCCAGTATCACATCATATGGCATGTTGGGTACCACACCGACTTCGTAATCTAGTTTCCCGGCCTCTGTCTGTATGTTTACAAGGGCTGTGGGATAGGGGCGTGTGTCACCATGTGTGCATGTGATACTGAGCTCCTGATGTCTATCCAGCTTGTTGGTCGCTACTAATTTTTCTGTGACCAGTGTAACCATACTGCCAGAGTCGAGTAGAGCAGCCACTTCTTTCTCATCGACTATCACTGTACACATGTGTTTTGGATTAGGTACTCCGCCTATGAAAACATCCGTCCCAACAGGGCAGGCATAAAATACCGGTTTCTCTTTCCCCATATCACACACATTACATTGCATTGGTTCCTCTCTACCTGGGCAGTGGGCCGCAATATGTCCTACTTTGTCACAATTGTAGCAGACAATTGGTTGTGATGGTGACCCCCTATAACCCTTAGTCTCGGCTTTAGGCCCCACCTTTGCCCCCCCCAGTCTTGCTCTTTTCTTCCAATCCAGCGCGTCATGTTTCCCAGAGTACTTTGGAACCATCTTACCCGGTCCGCTGGTTCGTCATGGCCTGGGGAACGAGTTTTTAACCTCCGGTACATGCTCTGCTGCTCCGGCTGTATAGAACCGCTCTACAATGGCCACCAAGGTGTCAGCGGACAGCACCTCATTCTGGCCAACCCAGCGTCGAACGTCCTTGGGCAAACAGCGTTGGTAGTTGTCAAGGACTATGGCCTCCACCACCTCGGCTGATGAATGGACCTCTGGCTGTAGCCATTTCCTGGCCAGATGGATCAGATCAAACATCTGCGTTCGGATTGGTTGTCCTGGTTGGTAGGCCCACTGCTGAAACCGATGTGCCCTCACTGCGGTGGTCACGCCCAATCGGGTCATTATCTCCGCTTTCAATTTATCATAGTCCTGGGCGTCCTTCAGCTCCAGATCAAAGTACGCTTTCTGTGCATCCCCTGCCAGATAAGGTGCCACAAGCCCTGCCCAGGAATCTTTTGGCCATCCCTCTCTCTGCTGTCCTCTCAAAGGTCATAAGGAAGGCCTCAACATCGTCCTGTTTTGTCATTTTCTGCAGAAAGTGATTGGTGCGGGGAGTGGAATGGGTTGCAGCCCCCTGTGGCCCAATCCTGGTTGCAAGTGCTTCAACACTCTCTTTCAGCTCTTTAGTCACCTTTTCCTGCTCTTCTCTAAACATTTTATTTGTATCATGCTGGACCTGCAGTGCTTCCTGATGCATCCGCATAGCATCCTGGTGAGCCACCTGCTGCACCCTGGTCGCTTCCTGTTGGGCTATTACAGCCTGTAGTTTTTTTTTTTTTGGATAAAAAAATTCACTCAGCCAGTCTGGGTTTCATGAGGTGCTGCCCGCATTCTACACCAAATGTGACAAAACGCCTTGGCTGTACACATGTGCGGGTCTTCTCTGTGATCTTCTTAGGAGTAAAAACCAGTCATGACCCAGGGAGGAGGTTGCAAATACAGGGCTGTGCCTGTATGTTTACTTCAAACAAAACAAATCTGAAAACAAAACCTAACTCACACTGGAGTTGTAACTAATCTTACATAATCATTCTATTTTAAACAAAGTCTGGAATAAATAAGTCTTGGCTTTCTCCTTATGAGCTACCTCTGTTTTCCAGATAACTCACCCTATTGTCTCTCACTTCTCTCTCTCTCAGGCCCGCCTTATATACCTGGTGAATAATTGAGGAAGTAACACCAAGTGACCACATTAGGTGCTAGAATGGCTGCCTGAGGGTTTCTGGGGAGTGTAGTTGCCTAGGGTCGGTATTCTACCCTAGAGTACACACCTTGCAGCAGACCTGGCCTGACATATCTGCCATGTATGACCCTGCCCCTTGGTTTGTCACAATACATACATACATACATATACACGGAAAATAAATAATAGAATTATGAATCACAATAAGATGTAATGAAGTACAGAAAAAGAAAATGTAATAAAATGTGATCTTTAATACATACAAATAAAGAAAATAGGTATACCATTTCCAGATTCCTTTTTTGAAATACAATGACATGCATTACAAACGAGTATTTACATTATATTTACAGCCGGTGCTCGTGTGTCACTGTGTCCCTCAGGCTGTGGTTGGCGCTGACATATTGGGCAGAATGTGTCCCTTATTTTGGGCTAAAGCTTTCCGTGGAGGGGAACGTGGATCAGTTTGTACCATTTTTGGGAGGATCTGCCTTGTTGGGGCGGAGCTGTGATCCAGGTGAACAGCAGATCGGGCTTAGGTGGGCATTTGGGCATAGGAGTAGGAAGGCCGGTCAGGCAAATTAGCTTGCTAAGATACGCAGCAGCAGCAAGCAGCCCCCCCATCCAGCCAGCCAGCCAGTCTGGCTGGCAGTGACTGAGTGGTTGACAGACGGCAAGCAACGGAATGTACGTGCTCTGTGATGTCATAGCAGTCAGCTGAGAGAGGCTCGTGATGTCATGGCTGAGCTGGCTGGCTGTCTGGCTGGCTGGCTCTGTGTGTGTGTGTGTGTGTGTGTGTGTGTGTGCGTGTGTCTGTCTTTCTGTCAATTCATTTCAATTCAATTCAAAGGTGCTTTATTGGCATGATCTATCACAATATTGCCAAAGCAGATACAAATGTTCTATCAATCAAGACAAAACATTGCAATACAAGATTCAGTGGAACAAATATAGTACACATTGAAATAAAATTAAGTAGGATATAAACCATATTTGTTGTTTGTATCAAAATTTGTGTCATGATATCAGAAAAATCACTGTTTTTATTTTGTTTTGCAAATGGAGTGCCACAGGCTGGTGTCTACACACTGTCTCGCAGGCTGTGGCAGGTGGATACATATTGCGCTGCTAAGAAGGCAGTGCGCTCCTCCTCTCCCAGCAGGACGGGGAGTTTGCAGCAATCGGGGATCATGCTGAACTCAGGGATATGCATTTTTAATATTTTAAAGTATGTCTCCCTGATTTTTGTGTATTTAGGGCAGGACAGCAGGAAATGCGCCTGTGTTTCGACCTCCCCTAGGTCACACTGGCTGCACAGCCGCTCTTCTCTGGCAACCCAGAATTTTCTGTAGCGGCCTTTTTCAATGGCGAGGCTGTGGTCACTGAGCCTGTATTTAGTTAGATTTTGTCTCTCTTTTATATTTTGGATTTTTAAGTATTCAGCCAATGTAATGTTTCTATTCAGGGCCCGGTAGCATTCCAATTTGTTTTGTAATTCTAATTCGTGTCTCTAATCTTTTGTGTATTTGCTTTTCAGGTACATGTCAATTTTCCCAATTGTTGTTGTTTTGGTCATTGTGTGTTCGGGCTCTGTGAGCCTCAGAGCCGTGGGGGCGTTTCTGTGTACGTGTAAGATGTTTTTATTAAATTCTAGGTGGAATATTTCCATGGGGCTTTTGTCCCAATTGTTGTTATTGAGGTTCATGAGGGGACCCCACACTTCGCTCCCATATAGCAGGATTGGTTGGATGATGGAGTTTAATATTTTAATCCAAATAGTTATTGGTATTGTTGTTTTCCCAAATTGTGTCTTTATGGCATAAAATGCCCGGCGTGCCTTGTCTTTTAATGCGTTTATAGCCAGGCTGAAGCTCCCTGACGCACTGATGGTCAGGCCAAGGTAGTTGTATCTGGTGCAGTGCTCTAATCCAGTGCTGCCCAGAGTGAAGCGGTACCTGTTTCCCTGAGATGGGGCTTTTTTCTGGAAAACCATAACTCTGGTCTTGTCCAGATTGACTGCCAGGGCCCATTTCTGACAGTACTGCTCTAGCAGCGCCAGGTTCTGCTGAAGCCCCTGCTCTGTGGGCGACAGCAGCACCAGGTCGTCTGCGTAGAGCAGGAACTTGATCTCTGTGTCATGGAGAGTTAGGCTGCGGGCGTCAGACTGCTCCAACACTGTGGCCAACTCGATGATGTAGATGTTGAACAGTGTTGGACTCAGACTGCAGCCCTGTCTCACTCCCCGCCCCTGAGTGAAGAACTCTGTTCTTGAGTTGCCAATTTGAACTCCGCATTTGTTTTCAGAATACATTGATTTAATGATGTCATAAACTTTACCCCCTACACCACTCTGTAGAAGTTTATAAAATAATCCCTTGTGCCAGATTGAGTCAAATGCCTTTCTAAAGTCTACAAAACAGGCAAATATTTTTCCTTTATTGTTTTGGGTATATTTATTTATGAGGGTGTGTAGAGTGTAAATATGATCGGTTGTGCTGTGTTTTGGTAGGAAGCCAATCTGACTCTTATTCAGGACACTGTGCTTGGTAAGGAAGGCCAGTATCTGGGCGTTGATGATACTGCAGAACACCTTCCCCAGGTTACTGCTCACACAGCTGCCCCAGTAGTTATTGGGGTCTAATTTGTCTCCACTTTTAAAAATCGGGGTGATCAATCCTTGATTCCCGACCTCAGGGAAACACCCGGCTCTCAGCACCAGGTTAAAGAGTTTGAGCAGAGCCTCCTGCAGCTGCGGGCTGCTGTGCTTCAGCATCTCAGGGCTGATGCTGTCGGGGCCGCTGGCTTTCCTGGGTTTGAGGATTTTGAGTTGATGTTTTAGTTCCTGTATTGTAAATGGGTTATCTAAGGGATTTTGGTTATTCTTAATGATTTCTTCCAATTTATTTAGGTTTTTTAATATTTTAACCTGTTCTGGCTTTGGATTGTTTTCAACATTTTGGTAAAGTTTTTCAAAGTGTGTTTTCCAGATTTCTCCATTTTGAATTGGTATTTCATTTTTTGTTTTTGGGGTATTTATTCTGCCCATATAGTGGTCTTTTTTCTTACTGAGGAGTTGCTTGTAGTGCCGCAGGGCCTGGCAGTAGCTGAGGCGAGCCTCCTGGTTGTCGGGCTCTCTGTGTTTAGTGTTGGAGAGATGTCTCAGGTGTTTCCTAGAAGTTTCACACTCCTGGTCACACCACTGTTCTTTTTTTCTTTTAGACGATTTCATATTTTGGTTTTTAATTGTTTTAATGTTTGATTTTAAAGCCAGTCTCTCAAATATTTCATTCAGTGTTTTGGTGGCTGAGTTTATTCCGTTTTGGTTTATTTGATAGTGTGAGGATTGATATCTGTCTAACATGTTTTCAATCTCATCACTATTCAGGGCTCTTGTGTAGTTCTCTGTGCTGGGCTCTGACCATCTCTAACTGGGTGGCAGGGAGACCAGTTTTGTGGGAAGTTTGGCTCTGACTTGTGGCTGCGCTGATCTTTTTAGGTAAAGTGTTATTTGGCTGTGGTCTGATAGTGGAGATTGTTGTCTGACTATAAACGCATTGTTGGCTTGTGGGTCCAGGTCAGTTATGGCGTAGTCCACCACACTGCTGCCCAGAGCCGAGCAGTATGTGAATCTCCCCAGAGAGTACCCCCTGGTCCTGCCATTGATGATATATAGACCCAGGCTTTTACATAGGCGCACTACCTGCTTCCTGCTCTTGTTTACCACGCTGTCGTGGCTGTGTCAGTGTGGAGGTGTGTGTGTGGCACAGCGGGGAGTCTCCGAACAGGTGTGTGTTCCCCTCTGTATTGATGTAGTCCATCTCTCTGCCAGTCCTGGCATTGAGATCGCCACACAGCAGTACAGAGCCCAGGGTCTGGAAGTGGCAGATTTCGTTTTGAAGCTCATGAAAGCCTTCCTCATTATAGTAGGGGGAGTCTGCGGGTGGCATATAAATTGCACATAGGTATATATCTGTGTTATTTTGTAGGGTGTCTTTTCTGATTTTCATCCACAGGTGTGTGTCTCCTCTCTGTACTGGGCATAGGGCTGCTCGGAGCTCCTCCCTGTACCACACGATAATCCCCCACGAGGCCCTGCCACACCTGACTTTGGGTTTTTTATAGGAGGGCACAATCAGCTCCCTGTATCCATTGTATCCATCCAGTGTATAGACATATCTGCACAGCACCAAGTCTCTACAAGAATGAAAACATCTGAACTATTTACAGTGTTGATCAGTTCAGGGCCTGTGCTCTTCATTCCAAAAGTTGAGGAGCGTAAACCCTGCATATTCCAACTGCTTATTTTAAAGGACATGTTAATATATTTTATTATACTTGTCTCTTCTACATAAGAAAGTTTAATTTGTGGTCTACAACTGAAATTATATTACTATTAATAATTATATATGGATATACATAATAATCACTCAAAGATTTTATCTTTGCATCAAAATATCAGAATAATTAAATCACATTTTTTCTTACTCTCCATCTCCACAACCATATATATGTGTGTTGAGGCTCAGTTAACTCAGCAGTGTGGAACAGATGACACTGAGGAGTTGCCTTATCTGGGCCAGCTGGGCAGCATCGGGCCTCCAGGCTCTGGAAGCCGCTGCTGCGTGGCTGTGTGGCTGTGCTGGTCCCCGGCTGTCCGCTCTGCTGTGCTGGACGGGCCCTCTGGGGATGGGGGGGTGGGGAATGGGGCCGCGGGGTCTCAGGGGCTGGGGCTGGGGTGGAGCCGGTGGCTGGGGATGTGGCCGGGGGCTGGGGGGTTTGCTCCTGGTCTCGAGGTGGGGGTGTGTGGGGTTTCGGCCCAGGGTTGTGTCCTTGAGGACCTTTGAGATGATCCTCACACCCGTCTTGTTGAGGTGGACGTGGTCATACAGGTGATGTGGCTGGATGTCTCAGTGGTGTGCCAGGTGGACGTTGGGGAGGAGGGCACATCTTCGGGACACTTCTGCGTTGATGGCCTGGATGATGTGCAGGGGCACGTCTGTGCGGGGCAGCAGTGTGGAGATGGAAATTTTGGCAGTTGGGAATTCCTCTGTGGCTTTCGTTGCTACCTGTCTCAGGGCTGAGGCCACATCGCCCCTGCGGGCACTCAGGTCGTTAGTGCCGGTGTGGATGAGGATGTGTTTGACTTGGCAAAGCCTCCTCTTGGAGAGCAGCTCCAGGGCTCTCTGTGCTGTGGAGCACCAAAGCTTTTTCACTTTTCGCCCAGGGAAGAGGCGCCTCTCAACCAGGAACTTCCCATTGGATTCGCTCAGAATGACCACCTCTGCGTTGACCTGCCACTCCGGGTTTGCGTCGGGAGTGGTGGGGGCAGCGGGTGTGTTTTGGGGGAGTGGCGTTTCAGGGGGTTGTGTATTAGTGGCAGGTCTGGTGATAGTGGGTGTGTCAGGAGTGGTGGGGAGTGTGGGTGGATCAGTGGGTGCGTCAGGGGTTGGAGGTGTTGTGGGGTCAGTGCAGTGCAGTCTCTGTGCTCCAGTGATGTGTAGCTCCTCTCTTAGCTCCTCCAGCTGGCTCTGCAGGCTCCTCAGCTAGCTGTGCTGGGGTGTCCAGGTCAGCTCCTCCCTCGCTCTGCGCAGCTCCGTCCTCAGGGTTTGGCTCTGCTCCTCCAGGTCTCTCACTGCTGCTCTCAGCTCATGGATCTCAGCCTTGTGCTGCATCTTTAGTCTGTGCATCTCATCCCGGAGCTGATCACACAAGGAGGTCTGGGCCAGGGTGCTCAAGGTCTGCTCCCTGAACTCCGCAAACTCCAGCTCCAGCACTGATAGGCATTCCTTTAGTGTTTTAATGTTGCTGGAGAGTTTTGGGGAGACAGGGGGGCAGTCTGTGGGAGATGGGGCACTGTCTGGCTCCGTGTGGCTGGGGGCAGACTGCAGGGTGGCCGGCTCTGGCTCTTGTTTCTCTACCTCAGTCTGCTGCTTTGAGGTGTGGAAGCCGAGAGCTAATTGGTCCAAGCTGCTCTCGCTGCCCTGCACCATGATGGTCCCGTTGTGGTATACATTAAAAGTGAGCATCACACTGTCTGTGTCTTTCTCTACCAGCACTGAGATCTGCCTGCCTCTGCTAATGCCCCTCTTGTTGTTATTGGGGTATGTCTGGCACAGGGTTTTGTGAAAGGCGGTGTAGAACAGTAGATTGTTCTTGACCCTGTTTTCTCCTTTACCGGTGTAGTCTAGGATGAGGGTCTCAGGAGATGCTCTCATCACAGCTTGTTTGTAGTCCTTCTTAGCCTGTGCAGAGCGAATGTCTTCAGGGTATCGGATTTCAAAAGGCAGCTCTGCAGTCAGACTGCTGTTCGATAGATTTGTATCAGTCTCAGTGGCAGTTGGGCTCTCTCCTACTGTCACTCTATTCAAATCGGAGCTCTGCATTTTCATTGGCTGAGTCAACTACTGAGAATGCTTATTTATTTTATTAATACATATTTTTATGTTTAATTATTTGTCTCTTACCTCCAATTCTTGTCTTCAGCTTTTCTTTTCTGACTTTTCTTCCTGAACTGTCTCTCTGCTTTCTTCTTTTTGTGTTTCTCTTAAAATTATTATTTTTTGAATACTTTTTCTTCTGAATTTCTATTCCATGTCTTCTGTGTATGTTTATAGTGCTATATATTCATTTGTAAATGACAAATTAAATCCGCTTATGTATAAAAACAAATGTTTTTTAGGAGCTCATATTCCTCTCTCTCTCTCTCTCTCTCTCTCTCTCTCTCTCTCTCTCTCTCTCTCTTTCTCTCTCTCCCTCTCAATTCAATTCATTTGTATTGTCAAAGCAATTGGACATACATACATATACATACATACATACATACATACATACATCTACACGGAAAATAAATAATAGAATTATGAATCACAATAAGATGTAATGAAGTACAGAAAATGAAAATGTAAAAAAATGTGATCTTTAATACATACAAATAAAGAAAATAGGATTACTATTTCCAGATTCCTTTTTTGAAATACAATGACATGCATAACAAACAAGTATTTACATTATATTTACAGCCGGTGCTCGTGTGTCACTGTGTCCCTCAGGCTGTGGTAGGCGCTGACATATTGGGCAGCCAGGGTGGCTGTGTGTCCCTCCCCCAGGAGGACTGGCGTTTTTCTTTTTTCTCAGTTTTGTCACAGGTTGGGTGGGCATCCATTATGTTGTTACAGAATTTGTCCCTTATTTTGGGCTAAAGCTTTCCGTGGAGGGGAACGTGGATCAGTTTGTACCATTTTTGGGAGAATCTGCCTTGTTGGGGCGGAGCTGTGACCAGGTGAACAGTAGATCGGGCATAGGTGGGCATGTGGGCAGAGGAGTTGGAAGGCCGGTCAAGCAAATAAGCTTGCTAAGCTACGCAGCAGCAGCAAGCATCCCCCACATCCAGCCAGCCAGCCAGTCTGGCTGGCAGTGACTGAGTGGTTGTAAGACGGCAAGCAACGGAATGTACGTGCTCTGTGATGTCATAGCAGTCAGCTGAGAGAGGCTCGTGATGTCATCGCTGAGCTGGCTGGCTGGCTGGCTCTGTGTGTGTGTGTGTATGTCTGTGTGTGTGTGTGTGTGTGTCTGTTTGTCTGTTTTTCAGTCTGTCTGTCTCTCTCTCTCTCTCTCTCTCTCTCTCTCTCTCTCTCTCTCTCCCTCTCAATTCAATTCATTTGTATTGTCAAAGCAATTGGACATACATACATTCATACATATATATATATATATATATATACATACATACATACATGCATACATGCTAGAAAGTCATTACTATGTTATCTTAAAGGCTAACTAAGCAGAACATATATCATTATAGAACAGAGTCCATAGGTCTACACATGGTTTTAGGGAACAGGCACGTAGGTCATACCGTTTGACATTGTTTCCAAGGTTCTCATCGTAAATAACAAACAGAAATCAAACTAGCTTCTGGCCTGACCTTCTAGCTTGACTCTATCTTTCCGCCTTATATACTTGGTGAATAATTGAGGAAGTAGCACCAAGTGACCACATTAGGCTGCCTGAGGGTTTCTGGGGAGTGTAGTTGTCTAGGGTCGGTTTTCTTCCCTAGAGTGCAGACCTTGCAGCAGACCTGGCCTGACATGTCTGCCATGTATGACCCTGCCCCTTGGTTTGTCCCACATCCTCCCCCCCAGCTGCGACCCCATAGGTCGAGCGACAGCCGCAAAAAAGCATGCACCCGGGACAGCCCATCAACATTCCCCATGGCCTTCCCTGGCCTGTGCTGCAGGGTGAAATGAAAATGTTGGAGACTCAAAAACCACCTCATCACACGGGCATTCCTGTCTTTCGAACGATGCATCCAAGTGAGGGGGGCATGGTCAGTGATCAGGGTGAAGTGCCTGCCCAACAAATAGTATCGAAGACTGTCCAAAGCCCACTTCACTGCCAAACATTCTTCTTCAACTACCAAATAATTTATTTCATTGGATTCCAACTTTCTGCTAAGGAACAACACCGGGTGTTCGTGATCACCCATTCTTTGGGACAAAACCACTCCGATCCCCACCTCAGAGGCGTCCGTCTGGACTATAAATTCTTTCTGAAAGTCTGGTACCATTAAAACGGGGTTGCGGCAGAGCGCCTCCTATAGGCTCCGGAAAGCCGGTTTGCTGTATCACCCCATCTAACCATATTGGGTTCTGTAGCCTTAGTCATATCAGTCAGAGGTGCCGCTAAGGTAGCATAGTTGGGAATAAACCTCCGGTAATACCCAGTTAACCCTAAAAATGCCCTAACCTGCTTTTTATTGACAGGCCTAGGCCAAGAGTTTATGGCTTCAACCTTGGATATTTGGGGTTTCACCATACCCCTCCCTACTGTATAGCCCAAGTATTTGGCCTCTTCCAACCCCAAATTGCATTTGGTTGGATTAGTCATCAGGCCTGCTGCATGTATTGAATCCAATACCGCTTGGAGCTGAGACAAATGTGATTCCCAATCTGGACTGTGAATGACCACATCATCTAAATATGCTGCCGCATACGTCCTGTGTGGTCTAAGTATGTGGTCCATCAACCTTTGAAAGGTGGCAGGAGCACCATGCAGGCCAAAGGGCATCACTGTGTAGTGAAACAGACCATCTGGGGTTGCAAAGGCTGTTTTTTCTTTGGCACCCGGGGTCAAGGGAATCTGCCAGTAGCCCTTGGCTAAGTCAATAGTTGAAATATAGTGAGCATTCCCAATATTCTCTAACAATTCATCTACTCGGGGCATTGGGTATGCATCAAACTTTGAAATTTCATTAACCTTTCTAAAATCATTACAGAATCTCCAGGAGCCATCAGGTTTGGAAACCATGACTATAGGGCTGGACCACTCACTGTGGGATTCTTCAATAACCCCTGCCTCCAGCATTTCCTTAACCTCATTTCTAATAGTGTTCCTGCGAGCTTCTGGTACCCTGTAAGGCCTCATATTTACCTTCTTTCCTGGGAGAGACACAATGTTGTGAGAGACTAAATGGGTACGCCCCGGTATGCCTGAGAAAACTTCCCTATTACGTATTATCAAGTCGTTCACCTCCTTCAACTGGTCAGGTGACAAGGCAGCTGCAATATTCGCCTTCGGTGTCCCTAGTGGCTGAGGGGGGTAAGTCAACATCAACACTTCCCTGTCCTTCCAGGCTTTTATTAAGTTGACATGATATATTTGTTCTGGGGGTCGGCGGCCGGGTTGCTGAACCTTATAGTTCACTTCCCGTATTCGCTCTATAATCTCATAAGGTCCCATCCACGTAGCCAGAAATTTACATTCTACAGTGGGAACCAACACCAACACCCTATCACCAGGCTGGAACACCCTCAGTGTAGCCTGACGATTATAGGCGAATTGTTGGTGTTCCTGTGCCTGCCTTAGGTGCTCTCTCACAATGGGAGTGACTGTGGCTATTCTCTCTTGCATAGCATTGATGTGCTCGACTACACTCCGGAAAGGAGTGGACTCGTGTTCCCACATTTCACGGGCTATGTCTAATATCCCCCTGGGGTGCCTCCCATATAACAGTTCAAAAGGCGAAAAGCCCAGGGAAGCCTGTGGGACTTCCCTAATGGCAGACATCAAGTAGGGCAGCATGAATTCCCAATTTTTCCCATCCTTATCGATTACCTTTCTTAGCATGGACTTCAGGGTCCTATTAAATCCCTCAACCAACCCATCTGTTTGTGGGTGGTAGACTGATGTTCTCAACTGCTTAACCTGCAACAATTTACACAGATCGGTCATAACCTTAGACATAAAGGGTGTGCCCTGATCTGTTAATATCTCCCTCGGTATCCCCACCCTACTACACATCAACATTAGCTCTTTTGCAATACCTTTTGAAGCCATGGTCCGCAGTGGAATGGCTTCTGGGTACCTGGTGGCATAATCCAAAATAACCAGTATATACTGATGCCCTCTGGCTGATTTCGGGAGAGGTCCCACCACATCCATAGCTATCCTAGCAAAGGGGGTCTCTATGATGGGCAAAGCTGTTGGCGGGTCTGCAGTAGTCATAGGGGTCCCATTTACTACCTTCACATTTTCTTTAGCATAGTGTAGAGTGAGATCTCGCACCTGTGCGCTGCCAAAATCAGTGGGGAGTCCCTCTAACACTGACACTTCTACATTGTCAGCTTCAGGGGTCTCTATGAATGGATTCTCACCCACCCTGCTAGTGCTGGGTTCCTCACCCTCCATAGGGTCATCTACGTCACTACATTCCACCCCTATGTTTTCAGTTTAATTTTCCCCAACCAAAACCTTCACTGTCGACTCAACTGGAACCAGGTCTACTTTTAGCTCTAGTTGTGGGATCGAGGCAACTTCTGGCTTACAGTTTTCAGTGTGCATTTCCAATTTACTATGTTTTCTATCTAGTTTTCCAAAATTAGGAAAATATCGTCCCAGTATCACATCATATGGCATGTTGGGTACCACACCGACTTCGTAATCTAGTTTCCCGGCCTCTGTCTGTATGTTTACAAGGGCTGTGGGATAGGGGCGTGTGTCACCATGTGTGCATGTGATACTGAGCTCCTGATGTCTATCCAGCTTGTTGGTCGCTACTAATTTTTCTGTGACCAGTGTAACCATACTGCCAGAGTCGAGTAGAGCAGCCACTTCTTTCTCATCGACTATCACTGTACACATGTGTTTTGGATTAGGTACTCCGCCTATGAAAACATCCGTCCCAACAGGGCAGGCATAAAATACCGGTTTCTCTTTCCCCATATCACACACATTACATTGCATTGGTTCCTCTCTACCTGGGCAGTGGGCCGCAATATGTCCTACTTTGTCACAATTGTAGCAGACAATTGGTTGTGATGGTGACCCCCTATAACCCTTAGTCTCGGCTTTAGGCCCCACCTTTGCCCCCCCCAGTCTTGCTCTTTTCTTCCAATCCAGCGCGTCATGTTTCCCAGAGTACTTTGGAACCATCTTACCCGGTCCGCTGGTTCGTCATGGCCTGGGGAACGAGTTTTTAACCTCCGGTACATGCTCTGCTGCTCCGGCTGTATAGAACCGCTCTACAATGGCCACCAAGGTGTCAGCGGACAGCACCTCATTCTGGCCAACCCAGCGTCGAACGTCCTTGGGCAAACAGCGTTGGTAGTTGTCAAGGACTATGGCCTCCACCACCTCGGCTGATGAATGGACCTCTGGCTGTAGCCATTTCCTGGCCAGATGGATCAGATCAAACATCTGCGTTCGGATTGGTTGTCCTGGTTGGTAGGCCCACTGCTGAAACCGATGTGCCCTCACTGCGGTGGTCACGCCCAATCGGGTCATTATCTCCGCTTTCAATTTATCATAGTCCTGGGCGTCCTTCAGCTCCAGATCAAAGTACGCTTTCTGTGCATCCCCTGCCAGATAAGGTGCCACAAGCCCTGCCCAGGAATCTTTTGGCCATCCCTCTCTCCGCTGTCCTCTCAAAGGTCATAAGGAAGGCCTCAACATCGTCCTGTTTTGTCATTTTCTGCAGAAAGTGATTGGTGCGGGGAGTGGAATGGGTTGCAGCCCCCTGTGGCCCAATCCTGGTTGCAAGTGCTTCAACACTCTCTTTCAGCTCTTTAGTCACCTTTTCCTGCTCTTCTCTAAACATTTTATTTGTATCATGCTGGACCTGCAGTGCTTCCTGATGCATCCGCATAGCATCCTGGTGAGCCACCTGCTGCACCCTGGTCGCTTCCTGTTGGGCTATTACAGCCTGTAGTTTTTTTTTTTTTGGATAAAAAAATTCACTCAGCCAGTCTGGGTTTCATGAGGTGCTGCCCGCATTCTACACCAAATGTGACAAAACGCCTTGGCTGTACACATGTGCGGGTCTTCTCTGTGATCTTCTTAGGAGTAAAAACCAGTCATGACCCAGGGAGGAGGTTGCAAATACAGGGCTGTGCCTGTATGTTTACTTCAAACAAAACAAATCTGAAAACAAAACCTAACTCACACTGGAGTTGTAACTAATCTTACATAATCATTCTATTTTAAACAAAGTCTGGAATAAATAAGTCTTGGCTTTCTCCTTATGAGCTACCTCTGTTTTCCAGATAACTCACCCTATTGTCTCTCACTTCTCTCTCTCTCAGGCCCGCCTTATATACCTGGTGAATAATTGAGGAAGTAACACCAAGTGACCACATTAGGTGCTAGAATGGCTGCCTGAGGGTTTCTGGGGAGTGTAGTTGCCTAGGGTCGGTATTCTACCCTAGAGTACACACCTTGCAGCAGACCTGGCCTGACATATCTGCCATGTATGACCCTGCCCCTTGGTTTGTCACAATACATACATACATACATATACACGGAAAATAAATAATAGAATTATGAATCACAATAAGATGTAATGAAGTACAGAAAAAGAAAATGTAATAAAATGTGATCTTTAATACATACAAATAAAGAAAATAGGTATACCATTTCCAGATTCCTTTTTTGAAATACAATGACATGCATTACAAACGAGTATTTACATTATATTTACAGCCGGTGCTCGTGTGTCACTGTGTCCCTCAGGCTGTGGTTGGCGCTGACATATTGGGCAGAATGTGTCCCTTATTTTGGGCTAAAGCTTTCTGTGGAGGGGAACGTGGATCAGTTTGTACCATTTTTGGGAGGATCTGCCTTGTTGGGGCGGAGCTGTGATCCAGGTGAACAGCAGATCGGGCATAGGTGGGCATGTGGGCAGAGGAGTAGGAAGGCCGGTCAAGCAAATAAGCTTGCTAAGGTACACAGCAGCAGCAAGCAGCCCCCCCATCCAGCCAGCCAGCCAGTCTGGCTGGCAGTGACTGAGTGGTTGACAGACGGCAAGCAACGGAATGTTCATGCTCTGTGATGTCATAGCAGTCAGCTGAGAGAGGCTTGTGATGTAATCGCTGAGCTGGCTGGCTGGCTGGCTGGCTGGCTGTGTGTGTGTCTGTGTGTGTGTGTCTGTTTGTGTTTGTCAGTCTGTCTGTCTGTCTGTCTCTCTCTCTCTCTCTCTCTCTCTCTCTCTCTCTCTCTCTCTCTCTCAATTCAATTCATTTGTATTGTCAAAGCAATTGGACATACATACATACATACATACATGCTAGAAAATCATTACTATGTTATCTTAAAGGCTAGCTAAGCAGAACATATTTCATTATAGAACAGAGTTCATAGATCTACACATGGTTTTAAGGAACAGGCACGTAGGTCATACCATTTGACATTGTCTCCAAGGTTCTCATCGTAAATAACAAACAGAAATCAAACTACCTTATGGCCTCCTGACCTTCTAGCTTGACCTTATCTTTCTTAAGTATACAAGAGAGAAAAACAGGTTTGAGAAAATAATTTCTAACTTTCCTTCCATACAATAATACATACATACATACATACGGAAAATAAATAATAGAATTATGAATCTCAATATAATGTAATGAAGTACAGAAAAAGAAAATGTAATAAAATGTGATCTTTAATACATTCAAATAAAGAAAATAGGTTTACTATTTCCAGATTCCTTTTTGAAATACAATGACATGCATTACAAACGAGTATTTACATTATATTTACAGCCGGTGCTCGTGTGTCACTGTGTCCCTCAGGCTGTTGTAGGCGCTGACATATTGGGCAGCCAGGGTGGCTGTGTGTCCCTCCCCCAGGAGGACTGAGCGTTTTTCTTTTTTCTCAGTTTTGTCACAGGTTGGGTGGGCATTCGTTATGTTGTTACAGAATGTGTCCCTTATTTTGGGCTAAAGCTTTCCGTGGAGGGGAACGTGGATCAGTTTGTACCATTTTTGGGAGGATCTGCCTTGTTGGGGCGGAGCTGTGATCCAGGTGCACAGCAGATCGGGCTTAGGTGGGCATTTGGGCATAGGAGTAGGAAGGCCGGTCAGGCAAATTAGCTTGCTAAGATACGCAGCAGCAGCAAGCAACCCCCCATCCAGCCAGCCAGCCAGTCTGGCTGGCAGTGACTGAGTGGTTGACAGACGGCAAGCAACGGAATGTACGTGCTCTGTGATGTCATAGCAGTCAGCTGAGAGAGGCTCGTGATGTCATGGCTGAGCTGGCTGGCTGTCTGGCTGGCTGGCTCTGTGTGTGTGTGTGTGTGTGTGTGTGCGTGTGTCTGTCTGTCTGTCAATTCATTTCAATTCAATTCAAAGGTGCTTTATTGGCATGATCTATCACAATATTGCCAAAGCAGATACAAATGTTCTATCAATCAAGACAAAACATTGCAATACAAGATTCAGTGGAACAAATATAGTACACATTGAAATAAAATTAAGTAGGATATAAACCATATTTGTTGTTTGTATCAAAATTTGTGTCATGACATCAGAAAAATCACTGTTTTTATTTTGTTTTGCAAATGGAGTGCCACAGGCTGGTGTCTACACACTGTCTCGCAGGCTGTGGCAGGTGGATACATATTGCGCTGCTAAGAAGGCAGTGCGCTCCTCCTCTCCCAGCAGGACGGGGAGTTTGCAGCAATCGGGGATCATGCTGAACTCAGGGATATGCATTTTTAATATTTTAAAGTATGTCTCCCTGATTTTTGTGTATTTAGGGCAGGACAGCAGGAAATGCGCCTGTGTTTCGACCTCCCCTAGGTCACACTGGCTGCACAGCCGCTCTTCTCTGGCAACCCAGAATTTTCTGTAGCGGCCTTTTTCAATGGCGAGGCTGTGGTCACTGAGCCTGTATTTAGTTAGATTTTGTCTCTCTTTTATATTTTGGATTTTTAAGTATTCAGCCAATGTAATGTTTCTATTCAGGGCCCGGTAGCATTCCAATTTGTTTTGTAATTCTAATTCGTGTCTCTAATCTTTTGTGTATTTGCTTTTCAGGTACATGTCAATTTTCCCAATTGTTGTTGTTTTGGTCATTGTGTGTTCGGGCTCTGTGAGCCTCAGAGCCGTGGGGGCGTTTCTGTGTACGTGTAAGATGTTTTTATTAAATTCTAGGTGGAATATTTCCATGGGGCTTTTGTCCCAATTGTTGTTATTGAGGTTCATGAGGGGACCCCACACTTCGCTCCCATATAGCAGGATTGGTTGGATGATGGAGTTTAATATTTTAATCCAAATAGTTATTGGTATTGTTGTTTTCCCAAATTGTGTCTTTATGGCATAAAATGCCCGGCGTGCCTTGTCTTTTAATGCGTTTATAGCCAGGCTGAAGCTCCCTGACGCACTGATGGTCAGGCCAAGGTAGTTGTATCTGGTGCAGTGCTCTAATCCAGTGCTGCCCAGAGTGAAGCGGTACCTGTTTCCCTGAGATGGGGCTTTTTTCTGGAAAACCATAACTCTGGTCTTGTCCAGATTGACTGCCAGGGCCCATTTCTGACAGTACTGCTCTAGCAGCGCCAGGTTCTGCTGAAGCCCCTGCTCTGTGGGCGACAGCAGCACCAGGTCGTCTGCGTAGAGCAGGAACTTGATCTCTGTGTCATGGAGAGTTAGGCTGCGGGCGTCAGACTGCTCCAACACTGTGGCCAACTCGATGATGTAGATGTTGAACAGTGTTGGACTCAGACTGCAGCCCTGTCTCACTCCCCGCCCCTGAGTGAAGAACTCTGTTCTTGAGTTGCCAATTTGAACTCCGCATTTGTTTTCAGAATACATTGATTTAATGATGTCATAAACTTTACCCCCTACACCACTCTGTAGAAGTTTATAAAATAATCCCTTGTGCCAGATTGAGTCAAATGCCTTTCTAAAGTCTACAAAACAGGCAAATATTTTTCCTTTATTGTTTTGGGTATATTTATTTATGAGGGTGTGTAGAGTGTAAATATGATCGGTTGTGCGGTGTTTTGGTAGGAAGCCAATCTGACTCTTATTCAGGACACTGTGCTTGGTAAGGAAGGCCAGTATCTGGGCGTTGATGATACTGCAGAACACCTTCCCCAGGTTACTGCTCACACAGCTGCCCCAGTAGTTATTGGGGTCTAATTTGTCTCCACTTTTAAAAATCGGGGTGATCAATCCTTGATTCCCGACCTCAGGGAAACACCCGGCTCTCAGCACCAGGTTAAAGAGTTTGAGCAGAGCCTCCTGCAGCTGCGGGCTGCTGTGCTTCAGCATCTCAGGGCTGATGCTGTCGGGGCCGCTGGCTTTCCTGGGTTTGAGGATTTTGAGTTGATGTTTTAGTTCCTGTATTGTAAATGGGTTATCTAAGGGATTTTGGTTATTCTTAATGATTTCTTCCAATTTATTTAGGTTTTTTAATATTTTAACCTGTTCTGGCTTTGGATTGTTTTCAACATTTTGGTAAAGTTTTTCAAAGTGTGTTTTCCAGATTTCTCCATTTTGAATTGGTATTTCATTTTTTGTTTTTGGGGTATTTATTCTGCCCATATAGTGGTCTTTTTTCTTACTGAGGAGTTGCTTGTAGTGCCGCAGGGCCTGGCAGTAGCTGAGGCGAGCCTCCTGGTTGTCGGGCTCTCTGTGTTTAGTGTTGGAGAGATGTCTCAGGTGTTTCCTAGAAGTTTCACACTCCTGGTCACACCACTGTTCTTTTTTTCTTTTAGACGATTTCATATTTTGGTTTTTAATTGTTTTAATGTTTGATTTTAAAGCCAGTCTCTCAAATATTTCATTCAGTGTTTTGGTGGCTGAGTTTATTCCATTTTGGTTTATTTGATAGTGTGAGGATTGATATCTGTCTAACATGTTTTCAATCTCATCACTATTCAGGGCTCTTGTGTAGTTCTCTGTGCTGGGCTCTGACCATCTCTAACTGGGTGGCAGGGAGACCAGTTTTGTGGGAAGTTTGGCTCTGACTTGTGGCTGCGCTGATCTTTTTAGGTAAAGTGTTATTTGGCTGTGGTCTGATAGTGGAGATTGTTGTCTGACTATAAACGCATTGTTGGCTTGTGGGTCCAGGTCAGTTATGGCGTAGTCCACCACACTGCTGCCCAGAGCCGAGCAGTATGTGAATCTCCCCAGAGAGTACCCCCTGGTCCTGCCATTGATGATATATAGACCCAGGCTTTTACATAGGCGCACTACCTGCTTCCTGCTCTTGTTTACCACGCTGTCGTGGCTGTGTCAGTGTGGAGGTGTGTGTGTGGCACAGCGGGGAGTCTCCGAACAGGTGTGTGTTCCCCTCTGTATTGATGTAGTCCATCTCTCTGCCAGTCCTGGCATTGAGATCGCCACACAGCAGTACAGAGCCCAGGGTCTGGAAGTGGCAGATTTCGTTTTGAAGCTCATGAAAGCCTTCCTCATTATAGTAGGGGGAGTCTGCGGGTGGCATATAAATTGCACATAGGTATATATCTGTGTTATTTTGTAGGGTGTCTTTTCTGATTTTCATCCACAGGTGTGTGTCTCCTCTCTGTACTGGGCATAGGGCTGCTCGGAGCTCCTCCCTGTACCACACGATAATCCCCCACGAGGCCCTGCCACACCTGACTTTGGGTTTTTTATAGGAGGGCACAATCAGCTCCCTGTATCCATTGTATCCATCCAGTGTATAGACATATCTGCACAGCACCAAGTCTCTACAAGAATGAAAACATCTGAACTATTTACAGTGTTGATCAGTTCAGGGCCTGTGCTCTTCATTCCAAAAGTTGAGGAGCGTAAACCCTGCATATTCCAACTGCTTATTTTAAAGGACATGTTAATATATTTTATTATACTTGTCTCTTCTACATAAGAAAGTTTAATTTGTGGTCTACAACTGATATTATATTACTATTAATAATTATATATGGATATACATAATAATCACTCAAAGATTTTATCTTTGCATCAAAATATCAGAATAATTAAATCACATTTTTTCTTACTCTCCATCTCCACAACCATATATATGTGTGTTGAGGCTCAGTTAACTCAGCAGTGTGGAACAGATGACACTGAGGAGTTGCCTTATCTGGGCCAGCTGGGCAGCATCGGGCCTCCAGGCTCTGGAAGCCGCTGCTGCGTGGCTGTGTGGCTGTGCTGGTCCCCGGCTGTCCGCTCTGCTGTGCTGGACGGGCCCTCTGGGGATGGGGGGGTGGGGAATGGAGCCGCGGGGTCTCAGGGGCTGGGGCTGGGGTGGAGCCGGTGGCTGGGGATGTGGCCGGGGGCTGGGGGGTTTGCTCCTGGTCTCGAGGTGGGGGTGTGTGGGGTTTCGGCCCAGGGTTGTGTCCTTGAGGACCTTTGAGATGATCCTCACACCCGTCTTGTTGAGGTGGACGTGGTCATACAGGTGATGTGGCTGGATGTCTCAGTGGTGTGCCAGGTGGACGTTGGGGAGGAGGGCACATCTTCGGGACACTTCTGCGTTGATGGCCTGGATGATGTGCAGGGGCACGTCTGTGCGGGGCAGCAGTGTGGAGATGGAAATTTTGGCAGTTGGGAATTCCTCTGTGGCTTTCGTTGCTACCTGTCTCAGGGCTGAGGCCACATCGCCCCTGCGGGCACTCAGGTCGTTAGTGCCGGTGTGGATGAGGATGTGTTTGACTTGGCAAAGCCTCCTCTTGGAGAGCAGCTCCAGGGCTCTCTGTGCTGTGGAGCACCAAAGCTTTTTCACTTTTCGCCCAGGGAAGAGGCGCCTCTCAACCAGGATCTTCCCATTGGATTCGCTCAGAATGACCACCTCTGCGTTGACCTGCCACTCCGGGTTTGCGTCGGGAGTGGTGGGGGCAGCGGGTGTGTTTTGGGGGAGTGGCGTTTCAGGGGGTTGTGTATTAGTGGCAGGTCTGGTGATAGTGGGTGTGTCAGGAGTGGTGGGGAGTGTGGGTGGATCAGTGGGTGCGTCAGGGGTTGGAGGTGTTGTGGGGTCAGTGCAGTGCAGTCTCTGTGCTCCAGTGATGTGTAGCTCCTCTCTTAGCTCCTCCAGCTGGCTCTGCAGGCTCCTCAGCTAGCTGTGCTGGGGTGTCCAGGTCAGCTCCTCCCTCGCTCTGCGCAGCTCCGTCCTCAGGGTTTGGCTCTGCTCCTCCAGGTCTCTCACTGCTGCTCTCAGCTCATGGATCTCAGCCTTGTGCTGCATCTTTAGTCTGTGCATCTCATCCCGGAGCTGATCACACAAGGAGGTCTGGGCCAGGGTGCTCAAGGTCTGCTCCCTGAACTCCGCAAACTCCAGCTCCAGCACTGATAGGCATTCCTTTAGTGTTTTAATGTTGCTGGAGAGTTTTGGGGAGACAGGGGGGCAGTCTGTGGGAGATGGGGCACTGTCTGGCTCCGTGTGGCTGGGGGCAGACTGCAGGGTGGCCGGCTCTGGCTCTTGTTTCTCTACCTCAGTCTGCTGCTTTGAGGTGTGGAAGCCGAGAGCTAATTGGTCCAGGCTGCTCTCGCTGCCCTGCACCATGATGGTCCCGTTGTGGTATACATTAAAAGTGAGCATCACACTGTCTGTGTCTTTCTCTACCAGCACTGAGATCTGCCTGCCTCTGCTAATGCCCCTCTTGTTGTTATTGGGGTATGTCTGGCACAGGGTTTTGTGAAAGGCGGTGTAGAACAGTAGATTGTTCTTGACCCTGTTTTCTCCTTTACCGGTGTAGTCTAGGATGAGGGTCTCAGGAGATGCTCTCATCACAGCTTGTTTGTAGTCCTTCTTAGCCTGTGCAGAGCGAATGTCTTCAGGGTATCGGATTTCAAAAGGCAGCTCTGCAGTCAGACTGCTGTTCGATAGATTTCTATCAGTCTCAGTGGCAGTTGGGCTCTCTCCTACTGTCACTCTATTCAAATTGGAGCTCTGCATTTTCATTGGCTGAGTCAACTACTGAGAATGCTTATTTATTTTATTAATACATATTTTTTTGTTTAATTATTTGTCTCTTACCTCCAATTCTTGTCTTCAGCTTTTCTTTTCTGACTTTTCTTCCTGAACTGTCTCTCTGCTTTCTTCTTTTTGTGTTTCTCTTAAAATTATTATTTTTTGAATACTTTTTCTTCTGAATTTCTATTCCATGTCTTCTGTGTATGTTTATAGTGCTATATATTCATTTGTAAATCACAAATTAAATCCGCTTATGTATAAAAACAAATGTTTTTTAGGAGCTCATATTCCTCTCTCTCTCTCTCTCTCTCTCTCTCTCTCTCTCTCTCTCTCTCTCTCTCTCTCAATTCATTTCATTTGTATTGTCAAAGCAATTGGACATACATACACATACATACATATACACTCACCTAAAGGATTATTAGGAACACCTGTTCAATTTCTCATTAATGCAATTATCTAATCAACCAATCACATGGCAGTTGCTTCAATGCATTTAGGGGTGTGGTCCTGGTCAAGACAATCTCCTGAACTCCAAACTGAATGTCTGAATGGGAATGAAAGGTGATTTAAGCAATTTTGAGCGTGGCATGGTTGTTGGTGCCAGACGGGCCGGTCTGAGTATTTCACAATCTGCTCAGTTACTGGGATTTTCACGCACAACCATTTCTAGGGTTTACAAAGAATGGTGTGAAAAGGGAAAAACATCCAGTATGCGGCAGTCCTGTGGGCGAAAATGCCTTGTTGATGCTAGAGGTCAGAGGAGAATGGGCCGACTGATTCAAGCTGATAGAAGAGCAACTTTGACTGAAATAACCACTCGTTACAAACGAGGTATGCAGCAAAGCATTTGTGAAGCCACAACACGTACAACCTTGAGGCGGATGGGCTACAACAGCAGAAGACCCCACCGGGTACCACTCATCTCCACTACAAATAGGAAAAAGAGGTGAGACATTCAGATGGTAGAGTCAGAATTTGGCGTAAACAGAATGAGAACATGGATCCATCATGTCTTGTTACCACTGTGCAGGCTGGTGGTGGTGGTGTAATGGTGTGGGGGATGTCTTCTTGGCACACTTTAGGCCCCTTAGTACCAATTGGGCATCGTTTAAATGCTACGGCCTACCTGAGCATTGTTTCTGACCATGTCCATCCCTTTTTGACCACCATGTACCCATCCTCTGATGGCTACTTCCAGCAGGATAATGCACCATGTCACAAAGGTCGAATCATTTCAAATTGGTTTCATGAACATGACAATGAGTTCACTGTACTAAACTGGCCCCCACAGTCACCAGATCTCAACCCAATAGAGCATCTTTGGGATGTGGTGGAACGGGAGCTTCGTGCCCTGGATGTGCATCCCACAAATCTCCATCAACTGCAAGATGCTATCCTATCAATATGGGCCAACATTTCTAAAGAATGCTTTCAGCACCTTGTTGAAGCAATGCCACGTAGAATTAAAGCAGTTCTGAAGGCAAAAGGGGGTCAAACACAGTATTAGTATGGTGTTCCTAATAATCCTTTAGGTGAGTTCATCGTAGCTCTTAATACTCTCTTTCTGTCTGGAGGAGATATAATTGAAGTATTGTACACGTACCCGGCTACTTTCAACACCCATTGCTGCACTGATATTTTTCCCTCCATTTTTCTTTATCCATTTTTTTTTTGCTGGAAGTTCCGTCAATACCCGTCAGCCTTTAAGAGACATCATGCAGCCAGGCCTCTTGGCTTGCGGCCACACCGTCCTGAACGCGCCCAATCTCATCAGATCTCGGAAGCTAAACGGGGCAAGGGCTCGTCAGTACTTGGATGGGTGACCTCCTGGAGATATCAGGTGCTGCAAGTTATTTCGTCTCCTGGGTAACTTTATCGTAGCTCTAAATACTCTCTTTCAGTCTGGAGGAGATATTATTGAAGAATTCTCACGTACCCGGCTACTTTCAACACCCTTTGCTGCACTGATATTTTTCCCTCCATTTTTCTTTTTTCTTTTTTATTTTGCTGGAAGTTCCGTCAATACCCTCCAGCCTTTAAGAGACATCATGCAGCCAGGCCTCTTGGCTTGAGGCCACACCGTCCTGAACGCGCCCGATCTCGTCAGATCTCGGAAGCAAAACGGGGCAGGGCCTGGTCAGTACTTGGATGGGAGACCTCCGAGAAATACCAGGTGCTGCAAGCTTTTTACGTCTCCTGGGTAACTTCATCGTAGCTCTTAATACTCTCTTTATGTCTCCAGGAGATATAATTGAAGAATTGTACACGTACCCGGCTACCTTCAACACGCTTTGCTGCACTGATATTTTTCCCTCCATTTTTCTTTTTTCTTTTGTTTCTTGCTGGAAGTTCCATCAATACCCTCCAGCCTTTAAGAGACATCATGCAGCCAGGCCTCTTGGCTTGAGGCCACACCGTCCTGAAGACGCCCGATCTCGTCAGATCTCGGAAGCTAAACGGGGCAGGGCCTCGTCAGTACTTGGATGGGAGACCTCCTGGAAATACCTGGTGCTGCAAGCTTTTTACGTCTCCTGGGAAACTTCATCGTAGCTCTTAATACTCTCTATCTGTCTGGAGGAGATATAATTGAAGTATTGTACACGTACCCGGCTACTTTCAACAGCCTTTGCTGCACTGATATTTTTCCCTCCATTTTCCATTTTTTTTTTTTTTTTTTTTGCTGGAAGTTCCGTCAATACCCGCCAGCCTTTAAGAGACATCATGCAGCCAGGCCTCTTGGCTTGCGGCCTCACCGTCCTGAACGCGCCCTATCTCATCAGATTTCGGAAGCTAACGGGGCAGGGCCTGGTCAGTACTTGGATGGGTGACCTCCTGGAAATACCAGGTGCTGCAAGCTTTTTACGTCTCCTGGGTAACTTCATCATAGCTCTTAATACTCTCTTTCAGTCTGTAGGAGATATTATTGAAGAATTGTACACGTACCCGGCTACTTTCAAAACCCTTTGCTGCACTGATATTTTTCCCTCCATTTTTCTTTTTTTTTTTTTTTTTTGCTGGAAGTTCCGTCAATACCCGCCAACCTTTAAGAGACATCATGCAGCCAGGCCTTTCGGCTTGTGGCCACACCGTCCTGAATGCGCCCGATCTCGTCAGATCTCGGAAGCTAAACGGGGCAGAGCCTGGTCAGTACTTGGATGGGAGACCTCCTAGAAATACCAGGTGCTGCAAGCTTTTTACGTCTCCTGGGTAACTTCATCGTAGCTCTTAATACCCTCTTTCTGTCTCCAGGAGATATAATTGAAGAATTGTACACGTACTAGGCTACTTTCAACACCCTTTGCTGCACTGGTATATTTCCCTCTATTTTTCTTTTTTTTTTTTGCTGGCAGTTCCGTCAATACCCGCCAGCCTTTAAGAGACATCATGCAGCCAGGCGTCTCGGCTTGCGGCCACACCATCCTGAACGCGCCCGATCTCGTCAGATATCGGAAGCTAAACGGGGCAGGACCTGGTCAGTACATGAATGTGAGACCTCCTGGAAATACCTGGTGCTGCAAGCTTTTACGTCTCCTGGGTAACTTTATCATAGCTCTTAATACTCTCTATCTGTCTGGAGGAGATATAATTGAAGTATTGTACACGTACCCAGCTACTGTCAACATCCTTTGCTGCACTGATATTTTTCCATCCATTTTTCTTTTTTTTTTTTTTTTTTTTTTTTTTTTTGCTGGAAGTTCCGTCAAAACCCGCCAGCCTTTAAGAGACATCATGCAACCAGGCCTCTCAGTTTGCGGACACACAGTCCTGAACGCGCCCGATCTCGGAAGATCTCGGAAACTAAATGGGGCAGGACCTGGTCAGTACTTGGATGGGAGATCTTCTGGAAATACCAGGTGCTGCCAGCTTTTTACGTCTCCTGGGGAACTTCATCGTAGCTCTTAATACTCTCTTTCTGTCTGGAGAATATATAATTGAAGAATTGTACACGTACCCGGCTACTTTCAACACCCTTTGCTGCACTGATATTTTTCCCTCCATTTTTCTTTTTTTTTTTTTTTTTTGCTGGAAATTCCGTCAATACTTGCCAGCCTTTAAGAGACGTCATGCAGCCAGGTCTCTTGGCTTGCGGCCACACCGTCCTGAACGCGCCTGATCTCATCATATCTCGGAAGCTAAACGGGGCAGGGTCTGGTCAGTACTTCGTTGGGTGACCTCCTGGAAATACCAGGTGCTGCAAGCTTTTTACGTCTCCTGGGTAACTTCATCGTAGCTCTTAATACTCTCTTTCAGTCTGGAGGAGATATTATTGAAGAATTGTACACGTACCCGGCTACTTTCAACAGCCTTTGCTGCACTGATATTTTTCCCTCCATTTTTCTTTTTTTTTTTTTTTTTTTTTGCTGGAAGTTCCGTCAATACCCGCCAACCTTTAAGACACATTACGCAGCCAGGCCTCTCGGCTTGTGGCCACACCGTCCTGAATGCGCCCGATCTCGTAAGATCTCGGAAGCTAAACGGGGCAGGGCCTGGTCAGTACTTGGATGGGAGACCTCCTAGAAATATCAGGTGCTGCAAGCTTTTTACGTCTCCTGGGTAACTTCATCGTAGCTCTTAATACTCTCTTTCTGTCTGCAAGAGATATAATTGAAGAATTGTACACGTACCTGGCTACTTTCAACACCCTTTGCTGCACTGGTATTTCTCCCTCCATTTCTCTTTTTTTTTTTGCTGGATGTTCCGTCAAAACCCGCCAACCATTAAGAGACATCATGCAGCCAGGCCTCTCGGCTTCCGGCCACACCGTCCTGAACGCGCCCGATCTCGTCAGATCTCGGAAGCCAAACGGGGCAGGGCCTGGTCAGTACTTGGATGGGTTTCCTCCTGGAAATACCTGGTGCTGCAAGCTTTTCACGTCTCCTGGGTAACTTCATCGTAGCTCTTAATACTCTCTTTCTGTCTCCAGGAGATATAATTGAAGAATTGTACACGTACCCGGCTACTTTCAACACCCTGTGCTGCACTGGTATATTTCCCTCTATTTTTCTTTTTTTTTTTTGCTGGAAGTTCCGTCAATTCCCGCCAACCTTTAAGAGACATCATGCAGCCAGGCCTCTCGGCTTCCGGCCACACCGTCCTGAACGCGCCCGATCTCTTAAGATCTCGGAAGCTAAACGGAGCAGGACCTGGTCAGTACTTGGATGGGAGACCTCCTGGAAATACCTGGTGCTGCAAGCTTTTACGTCTCCTGGGAAACTTTATCGTAGCTCTTAATTCTCTCTTTCTGTCTGGAGGAGATATAATTGAAGAATTGTACACGTACCCGGCTACTTTCAACACCCTTTGCTGCACTGATATTTTTCCCTCCATTTTTCTATTTTTTTTTTTTGCTGGAAATTCCGTCAATACCCGCCAGCCTTTAAGAGACATCATGCAGCCAGGCCTCTTGGCTTGCGGCCACACCGTCTTGAACGCGCCCGATCTCATCAGATCTTGGAATTTAAACGGGGCAGGGCCTGGTCAGTACTTGGATGGGTGACCTCCTGGAAATGCCAGGTGCTGCAAGCTTTTTACGTCTCCTGGGTAACTTCATCGTAGCTCTTAGTACTCTCTATCTGTCTGGAGGAGATATAATTGAAGAATTGTACACGTACCCGGCTACTGTCAACACCCTTTGCTGCACTGATATTTTTCCATCCATTTTTCTTTTTTTTTTTTTTTGCTGGAAGTTCCGTCAATACCCGCCAACCTTTAAGAGACATCATGCAGCCAGGCCTCTCGGCTTGTGGCCACACCGTCCTGAATGCGCCCGATCTCGTCAGATCTCAGAAGCTAAACGGGGCAGGGCCTGGTCAGTACTTGGATGGGAGACCTCCTAGAAATACCAGGTGCTGCAAGCTTTTTACGTCTGCTGGGTAAGTTTATCGTAGCTCTTAATACTCTCTTTCTGTCTGGAGGAGATATAATTGAAGTATTGTACACGTACCCGGCTACTTTCAACACCCATTGCTGCACTGATATTTTTCCCTCCATTTTTCTTTTTCTTTATTAATTTTTCTGGAAGTTCCGTCAATATCCGCCAGCCTTTAAGAGACATCATGCAGCAAGGCCTCTTGGCTTGCGGCCACACCGTCCTGAACGCGCCCGATCTCGTCAGATCTCGGAATTTAAACGGGGCAGGGCCTGGTCAGTACTTTTATGGGTGACCTTCTGGAAATACGAGGTGCTGCAAACTTTTAACGTCTCCTGGGTATCTTCATCGTAGCTCTTAATTCTCTCTTTCTGTCTGGAGGAGATATAATTGAAGAATTGTACACGTACCCGGCTACTTTCAACAGCCTTTGCTGCACTGATATTTTTCCCTCCATTTTTCTTTTTTTTTTTTTTTTTTTTGATGGAAGTTCCATCAATACCCGCCAGCCTTTAAGAGACATCATGCAGCCAGGCCTCTTGGCTTGCGGCCACACAATCCTGAACGCGCCCGATCTCGTCAGATCTCGGAAGCTAAACGGGGCAGGACCTGGTCAGTACTTGACTGTGAGACCTCCTGGAAATACCTGGTGCTGCAAGCTCTTACGTCTCCTGGGTAACTTTATCGTAGCTCTTAATACTCTCTTTCTGTCTGGAGGAGATATAATTGAAGTATTGTACACGTACCCGGCTACTTTCAACACCCTTTGCTGCACTGGTATTTCTCCCTCCATTTCTCTTTTTTTTTTTTGCTGGCAGTTCCGTCAATACCCGCCAGCCTTTAAGAGACATCATGCAGCCAGGATCTCGGCTTGCGGCCACACCATCCTGAACGCGCCCGATCTCGTCAGATCTCGGAAACTGAATGGGGCAGGGCCTGGTCAGTACTTGCATGGGAGACCTCCTGGAAATACCAGGTGCTGCAAGCTTTTTACGTCTGCTGGGTAAGTTTATCGTAGCTCTTAATACTCTCTTTCTGTCTGGAGGAGATGTAATTGAAGTATTGTACACATACCCGGTTACTTTCAACACCCATTGCTGCACTGATATTTTTCCCTCCATTTTTCTTTTTCTTTATTATTATTTCTGGAAGTTCCGTCAATATCCGCCAGCCTTTAAGAGACATCATGCAACCAGGCCTCTCGGCTTGCGGACACACAGTCCTGAACGCGCCCGATCTCGGAAGATCTCGGAAACTAAACGGGACAGGACCTGGTCAGTACTTGGATGGGAGATCGTCTGGAAATACCAGGTGCTGCCAGCTTTTTACGTGTCCTGGGGAACTTCATCGTAGCTCTTAATACTCTCTTTCTGTCTCCAGGAGATATAATTGAAGAATTGTACACGTACCCGGCTACTTACAACACCCTTTGCTGCACTGGTATTTTTCCCTTTATTTTTCTTTTTTTTTTTTGCTGGCAGTTCCGTCAATACCCGCCAGCCTTTAAGAGACATCATGCAGCCAGGCATCTCGGCTTGCGGCCACACCATCCTGAACGCGCCCGATCTCGTCAGATCTCGGAAGCTAAACGGGGCAGGACCTGGTCAGTACTTGATTGCGAGACCTCCTGGAAATACCTAGTGCTGCAAGCATTTACGTCTCCTGGGTAACTTTATCGTTGCTCTTTATACTCTCTATCTGTCTGGAGGAGATATAATTGAAGTATTGTACACGTACCCGTCTACTTTCAACACCCTTTGCTGCACTGATATTTTTCCCTCCATTTTTCTTTTTCATTTTATTTTTTTATTTTTTTTTGCTGGAAGTTCCGTCAATACCCGCCAGCCATTAAGAGACATCATGCAGCCAGGCCTCTTGGCTTGTGAGCACACAGTCCTGAACGCGCCCGATCTCGGAAGATCTCAGAAACTAAACGGGGCAGGACCTGGTCAGTACTTGGATGGGAGATCTTCTGGAAATACCAGGTGCTGCCAGCTTTTTACGTCTCCTGGGGAACTTCATCGTAGCTCTTAATACTCTCTTTCTGTCTGGAGAATATATAATTGAAGAATTGTACACGTACCCAGCTACTTTCTACACCCTTTGCTGCACTGGTATTTTTCCCTCTATTTTTCTTTTTTTTTTTTGCTGGCAGTTCCGTCGATACCCGCCAGCCTTTAAGAGACATCATGCAGCCAGGCATCTTGGCTTGCGGCCACACCATCCTGAACGCGCCCGATCTCGTCAGATCTCGGAAACTGAATGGGGCAGGGCCTGGTCAGTACTTGGATGGGAGACCTCCTGGAAATACCAGGTGCTGCAAGCTTTTTACGTCTGCTGGGTAAGTTTATCGTAGCTCTTAATACTCTCTTTCTGTCTGGAGGAGATATAATTGAAGTATTGTACACGTACCCGGCTACTTTCAACACCCATTGCTGCACTGATATTTTTCCCTCCATTTTTCTTTTTCTTTATAAATTTTTCTGGAAGTTCCGTCAATATCCGCCAGCCTTTAAGAGACATCATGCAGCAAGGCCTCTTGGCTTGCGGCCACACCGTCCTGAACGCGCCCGATCTCGTCAGATCTCGGAATTTAAACGGGGCAGGGCCTGGTCAGTACTTTTATGGGTGACCTTCTGGAAATACGAGGTGCTGCAAACTTTTAACGTCTCCTGGGTATCTTCATCGTAGCTCTTAATTCTCTCTTTCTGTCTGGAGGAGATATAATTGAAGAATTGTACACGTACCCGGCTACTTTCAACAGCCTTTGCTGCACTGATATTTTTCCCTCCATTTTTCTTTTTTTTTTTTTTTTTTTTTATGGAAGTTCCATCAATACCCGCCAGCCTTTAAGAGACATCATGCAGCCAGGCCTCTTAGCTTGCGGCCACATTGTCCTGAACGCGCCTGATCTCGTCAGATCTCGGAAGCTAAACGGGGCAGGGCCTGATCAGTACTTGGATGGGAGACCTCCAGGAAATACCTGGTGCTGCAAGCTTTTTACGTCTCCTGGGTAACTTCATCGTAGCTCTTAATACTCTCTATCTGTCTGGAGGTGTTATAATTGAGGAATTGTACACGTACCCGGCTACATTCAACAGCCTTTGCTGCACTGGTATTTTTCCCTCTATTTTTCTTTTATTTATTTGCTGGCAGTTCCGTCAATACCCGCCAGCCTTTAAGAGACATCATGCAGCCAGGCGTCTTGGCTTGCGGCCACACCATCCTGAACGCGCCCGATCTCGTCAGATCTCGGAAGCTAAACGGGGCAGGACCTGGTCAGTACTTGAATGTGAGACCTCCTGGAAATACCTGGTGCTGCAAGCTTTTACGTCTCCTGGGTAACTTTATAGTAGCTCTTAATACTCTCTTTCTGTCTGGAGGAGATATAATTGAAGTATTGTACACGTACCCGGCTACTTTCAACACCCTTTGCTGCACTGGTATTTCTCCCTCCATTTCTCTTTTTTTTTTTTGCTGGCAGTTCCGTCAATACCCGACAGCCTTTAAGAGACATCATGCAGCCAGGATCTCGGCTTGCGGCCACACCATCCTGAACGCGCCCGATCTCGTCAGATCTCGGAAACTGAATGGGGCAGGGCCTGGTCAGTACTTGGATGGAAGACCTCCTGGAAATACCAGGTGCTGCAAGCTTTTTACGTCTGCTGGGTAAGTTTATCGTAGCTCTTAATACTCTCTCTCTGTCTGGAGGAGATATAATTGAAGAATTGTACATGTACCCGGCTACTTTCAACACCCTTTGCTGCACTGATATTTTTCCCTCCCTTTTTCTATTTTTTTTTTTTTTTTTTTTGCTGGAAGTTCCGTCAATACTTGCCAGCCTTTAAGAGACATCATGCAGCCAGGTCTCTTGGCTTGCGGCCACACCGTCCTGAACGCGCCTGATCTCATCATATCTCGGAAGCAAAACGGGGCAGGGCCTGGTCAGTACTTGGTTGGGTGACCTCCTGGAAATGCCAGGTGCTGCAAGCTTTTTACGTCTCCTGGGTAACTTCATCGTAGCTCTTAATACTCTCTTTCTGTCTGGAGGAGATATAATTGAAGAATTGTACACGTATCCGGCTACTTTCAAAACCCATTACTGCACTGATATTTTTCCCTCCATTTTTCTTTTTCTTTTTTTTTTTTTTTTTTTGCTGGAAGTTCCGTCAATACCCGCCAGCCATTAAGAGACATCATGCAGCCAGGCCTCTCGGCTTGCGGCCACACCATCCTGAACGCGCCCGATCTCGTCAGATCTCGGAATTTAAACGGGGCAGGGCCTGGTCAGTACTTTTATGGGTGACCTTCTGGAAATACGAGGTGCTGCAAACTTTTTACGTCTCCTGGGTAACTTCATCGTAGCTCTTAATACTCGCTTTCTGTCTGGAGGAGATATAATTGAAGTATTGTACACGTACCCGGCTACATTCAACACCCTTTCCTGCACTGATATTTTTCCCTCCATTTTTCTATTTTTTTTTTTTTTTTTTGCTGGAAGTTCCGTCAATACCCTCCAGCCTTTTAGAGACATTATGCAGCCAGGCCTCTTGGCTTGCGGCCACACCGTCCTGAACGCGCCCGATCTCGTCAGACCTTGGAAACTAAACGAGCCAGGGCCTGGTTGGTACTTGGATGGGTGACCTCCTGGAAATACCATGTAATGCAAGCTTTTTACGTATCCTGTGTAACTTCATCGTAGCTCTTAATACTCTCTTTCAGTCTGGAGGAGATATAATTGAAGAATTGTACACGTACCCGGCTACTTTCAACACCCTTTGCTGCACTGATATTTTTCCCTCCATTTTTCTTTTTTCTATTGATTTTTGCAGGAAGTTCCATCAATACCCTCCAGCCTTTAAGAGACATCATGCAGCCAGGCATCTTGGCTTGCGGCCACACCGTCCTGAACGCGCCCGATCTCGTCAGACCTTGGAAACTAAACGAGCCAGGGCCTGGTTGGTACTTGGATGGGTGACCTCCTGGAAATACCATGTAATGCAAGCTTTTTACGTATCCTGTGTAACTTCATCGTAGCTCTTAATACTCTCTTTCAGTCTGGAGGAGATATAATTGAAGAATTGTACACGTACCCGGCTACTTTCAACACCCTTTGCTGCACTGATATTTTTCCCTCCATTTTTCTTTTTTCTATTGATTTTTGCAGGAAGTTCCATCAATACCCTCCAGCCTTTAAGAGACATCATGCAGCCAGGCATCTTGGCTTGCGGCCACACCGTCCTGAACGCGCCCGATCTCGTCAGACCTTGGAAACTAAACGAGCCAGGGCCTGGTTGGTACTTGGATGGGTGACCTCCTGGAAATACCATGTAATGCAAGCTTTTTACGTATCCTGTGTAACTTCATCGTAGCTCTTAATACTCTCTTTCAGTCTGGAGGAGATATAATTGAAGAATTGTACACGTACCCGGCTACTTTCAACACCCTTTGCTGCACTGATATTTTTCCCTCCATTTTTCTTTTTTCTATTGATTTTTGCAGGAAGTTCCATCAATACCCTCCAGCCTTTAAGAGACATCATGCAGCCAGGCCTCTTGGCTTGCGGCCACACCGTCCTGAACGCACCTGATCTCGTCAGATCTTGGAAGCTAAATGGGGCAGGGCCTGGTCAGTACTTGGATGGGAGACCTCCTGGAAATACCAGGTGCTGCAAGCTTTTTTCGTCTGCTGGGTAACTTTATCTTAGCTCTTAATACACTCTTTCTGTCTGGAGGAGATATAATTGAAATATTGTCCACGTACCCGGCTACTTTTAACACCCTTTGCTGCACTGATATTTTTCCCTCCATTTTTCTTTTTCTTTTTTCTTTTTTCTGGAAGTTCCGTCAATATCCGCCAGCCTTTAAGAGACATCATGCAGCAGGGCCTCTTGGCTTGCGGCCACACCGTCCTGAACGCGCCCCATCTCGTCAGCTCTCGGAAGCTAAACTGGGCAGGGCCTGGTCATTACTTGAATGTGAGACCTTCTGGAAATTCCAGGCGCTGCAAGCTTTTTTCGTCACCTGGGGAACTTCGTCGTAGCTTTTAATACTCTCTTTCTGTCTGGAGGAGATTTAATTGAAGAATTGTACACGTACCTGGCTACTTTCAACACCCTTTGCGGCAGTGATATTTTTCCCTCCATTTTTCTTATTTCTTTTTTTTTTTTATTTGCTGGAAGTTCCGTCAATACCCGCCAGCCTTTAAAAGACATCATGCAGCCAGGTCTCTTGACTTGCGGCCACACCGTCCTGAACGCGTCAGATCTCGGAAGCTGAACGGGGCAGGGTCCTGGTCAGTACTTGGATGGGTGACCTCCTGGAAATACCAGGTGCTGCAAGCTTTTATCGTCACTTGGGTAACTTCATCGTAGCTCTTAATACTCTCTTTCTGTCTGAAGGAGATATAATTGAAGTATTGTAAACGTACCCGGCTACTTTCAACACCCTTTGCTGCACTGATATTTTTCCCTCCATTTTTCTTTTTTCATTTTTTTTTGCTGGAAGTTCCGTCAATACCCTCCAGCCATTTAGAGACATCATGGAGCCAGGCCTCTTGGCTTGCGGCCACACTGTCCTGAACGTGCCCGATCTCGTCAGACCTTGGAAACTAAACGGGCCAGGGCCTGGTTAGTACTTGGATGGGTGACCTCCTAGAAATACCAGGTGATGCAAGCTTTTTACTTATCCTGTGTAACTTCATCGTAGATCTTAATACTCTCTTTCTGTCTGGAGGAGATATAATTGAAGAAATGTACACGTACCCGGCTACTTTCAACACCCTTTGCTGAACTGATATTTTTCCCTCCATTTTTCTTTTTTTATTTGCTGGAAGTTCCGTCAACACCCATCAGCCTTTAAGAGACATCATGCAGCCAGGCCTCTCGGCTTGCGGCTACACCGTCCTGGACGCACCCCGTCTCGTCAGATCTCGGAAGCTAAACGGGGCATGGCCTGGTCAGTACTTGGATGGGAGATCTCCTAGAAATACCAGGTGCTGCAAGCTTCTTACGTCTCCTGGGTAACTTCATCGTAGCTCTTAGTACTCTCTTTCTGTCTGGAGGAGATATAATTGAAGAATTGTACACGTTCCCGGCTACTTTCAACACCCTTTCCTGCACTGTTATTTTTCCCTCCATTCTTTTATTTTTTTATTTTTTATTTTTTGCTGGAAATTCCGTCAATACCCGCCAGCCTTTAAGAGACATCATGCAGCCAGGCATCTCGGCTTGCGGCCACACCGTCCTGAACGTGCCCGATCTCGTCAGACCTTGGAAACTAAACGGGCCAGGGCCTGGTTAGTACTTGGATGGGTGACCTCCAGGAAATACCAGGTGATGCAAGCTTTTTACGTCTCCTGGGTAACTTCATCGTAGCTCTTAATACTCTTTATCTGTCTGGAGGAGATATAATTGAAGTATTGTACACTTTGTCTTAGGGACAGTCTGGCTAGCAGTGACTGAGTGGTTGACAGACGACAAGCAACGGAATGTACATGCTCTGTGATGTCATAACAGTCAGCTGAGAGAGGCTCGTGATGTCATCGCTGAGCTGTCTGTCTGTCTGTCTGTCTCTCTCTCTCTCTTTCTCTCTCTCTCTCTCTCTCTCTTCCTCTCAATTCAATTCATTTGTATTGTCAAAGCAATTGGACATACATACATACATATATATATATATATATACATACATACATACATCCATACATGCTAGAAAGTCATTACTATGTTATCTTAAAGGCTAACTAAGCAGAACATATATCATTATAGAACAGAGTTCATAGGTCAACACATGGTTTTAGGGAACAGGCACGTAGGTCATACCGTTTGACAATGTCTCCAAGGTTCTCATCGTAAATAACAAACAGAAATCAAACTATCTTCTGGGCTGACCTTCTAGCTTGACCGTATCTTTCTTAAGTATACAAGAGAGAAAAACAGGTGTAAGAAAATAATTTCTAATTTTCCTTCTACACATATATACATACATACATACATATGTAGCGTTATGTTGGGTGTATTTGGATAAGAGCATTTGGGCTCTGAGCTGAAGCACTGATCTAAAGAAGACCTCTCCCCCCCCAAAGTTATCAGATTTCCTTAGCTCATCAGCTTGGAACTGGTTTGCATCAAAGTGACAGTTTTGGGGAGGATGGCACCGAGAAGAGGCCAAATAGTTTGGAATTCTGCTATGAGATGTCTGGAGAAAGGGGCCTGTAGGTGATAAAAACTCTTTGAAGTGGATGAGAGCCGAAATCCCGACATAGAGCTACGAACCCGGGCCAACCGGCATTTCCAAAAGATGGCATGGATTGACATCAGTCATAAATCAAGCCCCCCTCCAATAGGACACTGGGGGCTGAAACCGAAATCCAATCTCAAGAACTCAGGGACCAATCACCTACTGATCTGACAGACTTTAAGGAACAGCGGACAGTCTTTCTCTCTCTCTTTCTCTCACCTGAACCAGAAACTCGCTGCCACAGCTCAACCTGTAGCTCTGTTGCCAGAACCGGAATCAGAAACCAACCAAGTCTTAGCCGGCAACAGAAGAGTTAAACTGGGAGAAGGAGATTGAGCGAAGAATTATTTTAAAGGACTTTATTAAATAAATAACTTTACAGACCCACCTGATCAGTGGAGTTTTACAGCTGGACAATTGACTAAGTCGACTGAATACGAAAGTGTCAGTCACTTAAATAGCTATTTGAGTCTTAAGAAACTTGACCCTTGGAACAAACAGGGCCCTGCTTTCCTCAAAGACTTTGTCTTCAAGTAACTACGGTGGAACCCTGCTTACAAAGAAGATTTTGTGCACAACCTTGGAGCCTTCAAACCAATGGAAAATCTGTTTGGAAAAGACTCTACATTCGCGAAACCCCAACTTCCAGGTGCATCGACTGAGTGGAAGTTCTTGGACAAAGCCGAACCGGACTGCCTTTGTTCCAAACCACACGGACCTCGTGCCGTGTGCTGTTATCTGAGCCCGAAGCCAGAGAGGCCTCTCTGCGACGAAGTTCACATAAGTTTAACAGTTTGGAGTTTGTGATTCATGACATTTGAGAAATCAATTAGAAATGTTAATCTGTGATTCATAACTCTAGAATGTGTAATATCATTTAGTTTTCTTAAATATAAATGTGAGTTGCATTAAACTGTTTTGTTGATAATTTTAGAAATAAAATCTGTCAACGCCGAGAAATATCTTCTCATTCCTGTTTAACTGTTTAGTCTGAAATTGACACAAGTTAATAGACATTAGATTATTGGTGGCCCTGCCTATCCTTAATCATTGAATAATAATCAGTTAAGGGAAATTGTGGTAACAAATAGGATCTTTCTCGGCACCTAAACGTAAATGAGACTGATATATATATAACGAGAAGTTACCTGACATAAATACTAACCTGCGTAGTTATTTAATGTCTTACTAATAATACTAACGAGAGACTCACCTTCGTCTTACTAACCGGTATTGTAGTCAATGTGTTTATAACCTTTTTTGTTTAACGATTTGTTAAACGGAATGTACGTGCTCTGTGATGTCATAGCAGTAAGCTGAGAGAGGCTCGTCATGTCATCGCTGAGCTGGCTGGCTGGCTCTCTGTGTGTGTGTGTGTGTGTGTGTGTGTGTCTCTCTGTCTGTCTGTCTGTCTGTCTCTCTCTCTCTCTCTTACTCTCTCTCTCTCCCTCTCAATTCAATTCATTTGTATTGTCAAAGCAATTGGACATGCATACATACATACATACATATATATGGAAAATAAACAATATGTGTACATCTCTTTCTGCATTAGTGGTGCCCTCACAGATGTGCAAGTTACATGACAGACAGACAGACAGACACTCACACACACTTTCACACACACACACACACACACACTTTCACAGACAGACAGACAGACAGACACACACACACACACACACACACACTTGTATACCTGACACGTATAGAAGACTGGATAGGGAGATATAAATAGCAATGGGGAGACTCTTGTACTTGGTGTGGCTCTATCCATATAGTGGGGCCAGCAGCCACTTAGCAGGTGCAGCAATAGAAGCTCAGCCTGGGGAGACTGGATTTAGCATATCCTCTCCATTTTGATAACTATCCATAATCATTTCTGCAAAATACTTCTATGATACCTATGTATGTTTTTTACTTGTACTATATTATACTATCAAGTATCAGTGTACACATACAATGTGACCTGTTACATTAATACAGAGGCCACGGAAGGCCAGATCACTAATAGCCACTGTCCCCTGATATTACACTTTTTTACAATCACTTTGGCACTCATTTCAGAACCTTGATGTCATTTTTCAAAACTCTAGACACCCGATGATCAAAATGCACATTTTTCAAAACTCTAACACTTTTTTACAATTGATTGGATACAATACACATCAACCTCAGATCATTTGTTCATTGAACTAAAATGACACAACTTAACATCAAAGTATTACCATTTCAAAATGCAATTCACACATTACATCTGAGATCACTGTCTATTCATTTCATTACAAAGATCTAACTATCAATTGATACAGCTGCTCAAAATGATAAGTGACTGTTGCATTACTCTTAATGCATAATTTTATGGAAACTGACAAACAATATTCCATGTTTCGATCATGAAAGTTTCAGGATAATGAGATCCATTGACATCAATAAACGAGGAGCATGAACCAGTTGGACTACATTATCTATGGATGTAATATTTCATCATCATTCATCATCATGTAGCACTTTTCCACACCATGTTTGCAGTGTGGAAGGAAAGTTAGAATTTTTTTCTCTAATACCTGTTTTTCTCTCTTGTATACTTAAGAAAGATAAGGTCAAGCTAGAAGGTCAGGCCAGAAGGTAGTTTGATTTCTGTTTGTTATTTACGATGAGAATCTTGGAGACAATGTCAAACAGTATGATTGAAGTGCCTGCTCCCTAATCCATGTGTTGATCTATGAACTCTGTCCTATAATGATATAAATTCTGCTTAGCTAACTTTTAAGATAACATAGTAATGACTTTCTGATTATAACCAGCTCTTTGATTTTTGTGTATAAAAGCTCTGACTGTTAAAATGAAGGCAGAGCGACTTTGGGATCTACTTGAGTCACTGTTCCTCTCCACGCTGCGTGTATTAAAGGCATTGCAACTAACGCTCCAACCTGGTTGAAGATGATTGTTCTTCCACATCAGATTTGACATTACTGTATGTATGCAGGCCCTTGTAATTGCTTTTCCAATACTGCCAACTGGTTATTGATGATTGATTTCACATTGTGGTACGAGTATCGAGTGAAATGAGTGCTATCCACCCCAGCAACACAGTGATAACATGGAGCCGGCAAGTCATCCAGGTCACAATAGAGGTCAAGCAGTGGGAGGAGGAAGACGTGGTGGTCAAAGGAATGGAAGGGGACATGCACCCCTTCTGAGAGGTGGTCGTGGGCCTCGTCATAGAGGAGGGCTTAGGCCTCACCAGAGAGGCAGCCATGGGCCTCATTTGAGAGGTGTTGGGGGAACGTGGTAGAGGACAAGGCCACGGACCAGACAGCGGCAGCAACAGCAAATAGTGTCCAGTGAAATCCGAGAAATAGTTGTAGAGCATGTTGTAAATCATGGCATGACCATGACTGAGGCAGCTACAATGATTCAATCAAACCTCAGAATCAACTCAGGATCAACTGTGGCCTCAATCATCAGAAATGTCCGTACTGAGAAGCGTCAAGTCTTCAGCATGCACTAAACATTAGGCTACTCTCAATTGTCAAATGACTGTATACTGCATACCAATGTGTAGCACAGAGTATAGTGTGCCTTTTGAAAGAAATGCAGACAGAGTGAAGCAGCTGATGACTGAGTATGTTCAGGTATGTTCAGTTTCAAGATGCCTCTTGTGAAAAATGGTTGTGAGAACCTGAACCTGAACACAGGGCTGATGGAAATTCAGAAGTACAGTAATCAATCCTTTGTTTTACACTAAGCCAGGTGAGGAACACTGCAGTTGACATTTTACTGTAGTTTTGTTCTTTTTTGTAGCTAATTATTGTTGCATGGCTTCAAAGAAACCTATGGTGTGATTTGATTGTATTGCATCAATACATTTCAGATTTTGTTCAATGATTCCACTGTGTCTGTAGTATTCTCTCTACTAGTCCTTTTACAGTGATGTATTTATGTGTAGTACCATAATGAAACATGTATCACATATTTTGTACTACAATATTTAATGATTGTACGAACAACTACACAGTGAAACTATCGGTATCTTCTATGTGGGTGATCTAAATAAATGTTACTATGGTATTTCATGATAAATGAATTATTTGAACCAACAAGTCTGCAAGTGCAAGGTTTCTTTAAAGATATGAATGCACAATGCAATGTTTTGAACATTGGACAGCCTGTGTTACAAGTGATGACCGTTTTGAGTTTTGTGTCTAGAGTTTTGAAAAATGACATCAAGGTTCTGAAATTAGTGACAAAGTGATTGTAAAAAACTGTATATTCATCCTATTTAATGTGCTCTTTTAAAATGTACTTTTCTTTTTTATGTTGCCATTTTTGTTCTACCAATGTTTCAGTTGTTAGCCAAAGATTGACAGAGTACATCTCATACACACAGGCCAGACAGCAAGGATTTCTTTTTGAAATTCAATTACAAATGCTGCATGAACTCATCAATACGATTAGAGCTCCTGAAAGCAATATAACTAACTCACTCTACAGCATCTCATTAGCAGTGAAAAGAAACCAAGAAAGTTGGGACAGTCGACTGTTTACCACTATGTAACATCACCTTTTCTTTTAATAACACTTATTAAGCACTTGGGCACTGAAGACACCACTTGGTTAAGTTTAGCAAGTGGGATTTCCCCCCATTCATCCATTATGCATTTCCTCAGCTGCGCAACTGCACAGGGCCTTCGTTGTCTTAATTTGCACTTCATAGTGCGCCACACATTCTCAATTCGGAGACAGGTCAGGACTGCAGGCAGGCCATGCTAGCACCCGCACTCTCTGCCTACGCAACCATGCGCTTGTAATCTGGGCAGAATGTGGTTTGGCGTTATCCTGCTGAAAAATGCAGGGATGTCCCTGGAAAAGACGATGTCTGGATGGCAGCATATGTTGCTCCAAAATGTGTACATCTCTTTCTGCAAAAATGGTGCCCTCACAGATGTGCGAGTTACATGACAGACAGACACTCATACACACTGTCACACCCACACACACACACACACTTTCACAGACAGACACACGCACACACACTCACTTTCACACAGAGACAGACACACAAACACAGAGACAGACACACACACACTCACTTTCACACAGAGACACACAAACACATACACTTTCACACAGACACACACACACATACATACATACATACATATATAAGGAAAAGAAACAATACATTTAAAAATCACAAAAAGATGTAATAAAGTACAGAAAATCTAAATGTAATAAAATGTGATCTTTAATACACACAAATATGTATGGCTGGTCGGATGCGTCTTGGACTCGGGTTCCTCTTCATTACGTATAATGCTTTTGCCTTTTGCTATAGCTTTCCGTGGAGGGGATCGTGGGTGAGTTTGTACCATTCTTGGGAGGCTCTGCCTTGTTGGGGCGGAGCTGTGATCCAGGTGAACAGCAGATCGGACATAGGTGGGCATGTGGGCGGAGGAGGAAGGCCGGTCAAGCAAATAAGCTTGCTAAGGTACGCAGCAGCAGCAAGCAGCCCCACCATCCAGTCAGCCAGCCAGTCTGGCTGGCAGTGACTGAGTGGTTGACAGACGGCAAGCAACGGAATGTACGTGCTCTGTGATGTCATAGGAGTCACCTGAGAGAGATGTTTGTGATGTCATCGCTGAGCTGGCTGGCTCTGTGTGTCTTGCTGGCTGTGTGTGTGTGTGTGAGAGAGAGAGAGACTTTTTGACTTTTATCAGACTTCATTGCCTGTTTGCAACACGCAATAATTCATACAAAAGAAAATAAATAAATAAATAAAAAATAGTGTTCCCCTTTGTTTGTCTCCCCCCAACAAGCATTAACTCCGCCACTGATCTGTACACTTTTAAAGAAAGCAACCCAATACACACAACAAAACAACCATCAAATACTAAACCCTATAAATGAATTACATAATAAAAACCAACTCCCCGTCATACAATTCACAAAGGGCATCATTAATACACCAGACCTGTTCAAAACTCTCCAAATCATTCATCAGCCTGTAATAGTTAAACTCTAGTCTGACTCTGCACTTGACCAGCATGGCAAACACTCTCACTGCATCCTCACTGCCCTCCCCACACACTCTGTTCTTCCTAGTCTTATAGACGGCCATTTTAGCCTGGCCCAGCAAGAAGTTTACCAGCTGGTCCACATGTTTGGTCTTTCTGGTGTATCGCGCCCCTAAAATAAAAACCTTTGTGTTAAAAATCAGGTTAAGATCAGTAAAAAGACGAGTTAAAAGACTAAAAATGGGTGACAACCGAGAGCAAGTGCTGAAACAGTGAAACACGGTCTCTCTCTGAGCACAGAATGGGCAGGCGTCGGACACAGCAGGGTTAAGAACAGTAATAAAAGAATTGACAGCAATAATGGTGTGTAACACCCTCCACTGCAGATTGCCAGCTCTCTTATTGAGGGGGGCTTGTACAGGCTTCTCCAGGCGGGCGCAGTGTCTTCCCCCAGCCCCAGCCTGTAAAGTAATTTTAGGAATCACAAAGAAACAGTTGAAAGTGCTAAATAAGTATTTTGATGCACCATATTAATTTAGGAAATTTACATGTTGTTTTTCATCAGCTTCTGTATCTGATGGCTCCACATCACTGGCTGGATTGACAGCAACGACACTCTAAAAAAAGAAGTGTTAAGTTTGAGCATTCAGGACTTGTTTTGAAGATCCTGAATATCACTGGTCCACAATTTATCTGTGAAACTATGGGTTAATCTCCATATACAAAATACTTTTCACACACACTTTAAATTTACAACTAAATTTACATGTTGATGTCTTTCGTCAGCTTCTGTATTTGATGGCTCAATATAACTGGTTGCATTAACAGCAACGGCACACTACAAGAAAATAACATTATATTTAAACATTCAGGACTGGTTTAGCATCACCTCGAATATCCCTAGCCCTTGAGGTCGATTGTTATTGTGGTCTTCAAGACCAGTGCTTCTCAACCTTAGTCCTGGAGGAGGCCCACTGTCTGCTGATTTTCATTACAACAACATTGTAGGTTATATCAGTGACTGTGGTCCTAAAGTACCCCTATGCCTGCTGTTTTTTTTCCAGTTGAGCTCTTAATTACCTAATTGGCTTAACTGAAGCCATTTAACCCTTTTCCCAGGTCTTTGGTTGTTGATGAGTTACAAAGAGCTGGATTGTGGCCCGCCATGACTGGAAGTGAAGAACACTCACTCTAGGCCTTTAACTTAATGTTCATATGTAGGGGCCTATCCATCTGATTTGTTTTTGCACATTTATTAACAGAAAAATTGATGGTACGTGAAATCATCTGAGCTGAAAAATATAATGTTCCACCAATAATAAAATAAATGTATTAATTAAAATTATAGAGATAATAGAATGTTCACAGATTATTAGTTCAGAAAACAAAATATTTTTTTATATCTTAAATAGAATTAACACTCAAATCAGTTGTAGGGTAAACAAGGTCTATTTTTTGGATTGATTTTATAATTATACATGTATGGCTGCATGAAGCTTACCTGAGAATCTGATATTTTAGTAACTTTGTTGCTTCTTGTTGGGTAGTCCACGTTTGCCGCCGTTCTTTTTCTGTAAATGTAAATCAAAAGGCAATAATTACATACTGTAATTAAAATACAAAAAGTATAAACATTGTATTATTATTTTTGTATCCTGTTTCTCCATCTCGATGCTGTTCTTTTTGGAATTGCATATCTAGGTTTACTTAAATACTGTTTATAAGATTGTAAACTCATCATCCAAATTTCTTCATTTGCCAAACTTTATGTAGTGCGCTTGCAGTTTCAGAAGAAGAAAAAAAACTGTAACAGATGGGATATGTAGTACTTTATACTCGAGTGGTCTATGCGATTACACCCTGTTGGTGTTATTAAGAACGCCAAGTACCAGAATGCAGAGCGGGACTGTTTTTTGTGCCGTGACTTGTCGGGGGAAAAAGGCGCAGAAAAAACGGACGAGAAGGTGAAGGTAGTATGGCGGTGATGCACGCGTTGGTGAAGTGGGAAAGCGGGGTCGACAAAGACTCTTACAGCGTGATTCCCACTGCTTGCTTTCGCAATTTTGATTTATTCAGCATTGCTGATGATGACGAAGAGACGACTCGAAACTTCAGAGCAGAGTGGAGAGACACGAACAAACCTCCAAAAGGTGGATGGCCTGTCCATGAAGCGCAGATCATTATGACTGGTAACAATGTTTATTTAAAAAAAAAAACATTAAAGTCTTTACATGCTATTTGATATATACAATCACAGTATATTTGAAATGAATGTTTAAGTTATTAATGTGTTGTACTTCTAACATACTCTTATAACATGGTAGGTGGTGGTGAGGGCGCTAAAAACTCGTCATACTTGACTGGCATTTGTAAGAACGATTTATTGTGTGTTGTGCTTTACAATAAAATCCCCCAAATCACAAAATAAATTAAACCAGATATAATTTAACTTCAGTTTTGATTCAGTGTTGGCTGTTCATCTTAATTTGTGTGGTCAAAGCACAGTATTTTTATGACAAATAAATATAATCCCCAAATATCTGTGGACATAATGCAGGGTTTTATTTATTTTATTTTTATTTTAGGAAAAGAAGGCGAACTAAGAAGAAAACTTAATGACCTAACAAAAATGCCCTGTCCTAAAATGAAGAGAGTACCTAAACCAAACAAAAAACTTCAAATTTCAGATGATAGTGACCTTGATGAACCACAGTTACCGGTGAGATAATTACTGCAAATATTAAATAAATGTATTGCAGGATTGTTTTTTTTTAATCATATTCATATATATATATATATATATTCATTTTAAACTCTTTTCCTCTCTGAATACAGCACAAAATAAGAAAGAAAACCGATGGAGCTTCAAGAATTAGATCCCGTCATATTCTAAAGACATTTAAAGAGTCCAGTGAAGTTGAGCTACAGCAAAACGTTAAGCAGCTCGAAAAGGAAAACACAAGACTTAAAAATGAAAACCAATGTCTTCGAAACCGTATGATTGATGGTAAGTTTTTTTATTTATAGCAAATAATTCCTTACCTTGATAAATGTTATTCTTCAGTAATTTAGATTCCAGAGTAATGTATTATAGTTGATCATACTGAAGTAATCTAGAACCACAATACAGACTCTTAATGTGCACTGTCTAATAGTTTAATAATACTGATTATTAAATAAAGTTTTTCAACATAACTTCATAATCCTACATTAATGACTATATGCATTACATTAGACCTGGTAATTCTTGTATTTTATCTTTTTTATTTTTTTCGTAGCTAATGTTAATGACCCACAAAAAGGTCAGTTTGCCAATAACATAGAGCAAGTCTCTCAAGTATAATTGCAGGCATTGATGGTTTTGTTTTCACTTTGTATTAAATATATTACTAGAAATGATTATCATTTAATACTAAGGTTTTTTTCTCCAGAGATTCCAGACCTTTTGGACAATCTGAAAAAAATTGTAACAAAAGCCACATTTATCAGCAATGAAGACAAAAGTGTGTCACCATCAAGTGGTTCTGACAGCCCCACAGCAAATTGTTCTGAATCTGACAAAGAATCACCAAAACAGGTATAACACTCTTGGTCTACAATATTACAAAGACAAGGTAAAAATATATATATTGAAAACAAATATTGGTTGTAAACAATCTAATGATGCTACATTATCAGTTATATTCATAGTTATAGTTGATAATAAGAATGTAATTGAATTATGGGTGTCACAGATTCACTGACTTTATTATGTCTGTAAATTAATAAACTTAGAATTGAGACATACTGTGGTCTTTAATAACACATTTCTGTAACAAAATCACAGCCTTACTGATAATGTATTCCACTTAACATAATATAAGAATAGTTTGGGGATAAACTTGTTTTTTATTTACCATTGTCTTTTAGGTGGAAATATTCCCAGGCACTGGAGTTTACATTGACAAACTGTCCTGGATCCTTGCAGAGAGGTGCAGCACGAATACGTCATATGCAAGAACCCTGACGGTTGCTGTCTTTGACTTTCCAACATTACTAAAGAGCAATCTTCGTGGTGGTGGCAGCAAGAGAGATCCAACTTCGGAGACATTAAGATCCTCATTGATGTTATTGAGGATCATATACAGCTGCCTTCGGAAGGACACGACGTGTTTCAGTTGCGGGGCTTTGCAGCCCAGCGGGACCCTCTTAATGCCGGACATCAGCTGCCCGAGCCGGTGCGGATGAACGGAGGGACGTTAGACAGCGTTACCTTCCGGGCAGGAGCAGCGAGCGGCAACACCGGGGTGAAAGTGTCGTCTAACACTGTGCCATTAGCCACTAGCTGATTGAGCAGATCAGTGGTTTTTAAGAAGATAACAATGGCAGCAGACTTGATATTTTCACACCCTGCTACCTCCCCAACCGCTAACACACACTGCTCTAGGGGGCAGAACTGCACCGGAGCGATCTTGACTCCATGGCGTCGGGTCAGTTTTTCAAAAGACGCATTCAGGGGGTCCGACCCCCCGACCCGGGAAGAACTACCGGTACTCCCCCCTCCCCTCCCCTGTTCCCCCACAATAAGAAAAGCACTGAAAACAGAAGACAAAATAAACAAACTGAAAAAAGTAAAGCAACAAAAAAACGCAGCCAAAGGACAGAGCTCTCAGCAGCACTCCCGCTCACTGCAGACCCCTCCCACACACTCCCAGCTGAGAGAGAGAGAGAGAGAGAGAGAGAGTTAGTGTCTGTCTGTCTCTCTCTCTCTGTAGATGCATCATAGGGAACATATGTAACAATCTCTCTTTTTGTTTACCAAAAATGAGAATGAACGTATTTCAAGTGGGTGTTGCCTTGGTTGGAAACGTTTTAAGATTATTTATGAAGTGTAAAGTGGATTTGTCTCAGTTCTCCGTAGTTTTCAATGTATGTGCCATTCAGTAGCGTTCATGTTACAGATGTGCCCTATGCAGTGGTAGGGTCAATAAAATGTCAGTAAAACTTTATTTTAGCAATTATGGAGGGGAAGAACTGCAAATAGCGGGTCCCCACTAATTATCTAACTTACCAACAACGTTTCAAATTAGGTCTTGCGAAGCTGCCAAATAATGCTGTATAATCGTATGTGTCTTCATACACCGGCTGCTATAGTCTGATAGCTTTGATTATATATACATATTTTCTCGTGAACCACAAATGCTATTTGCTTGATTTTTACAGAGTATGTTATAAATACCATTGTTATGAAGCCTGACAAATTGTATGCTGTAATTATGAATATTTTCAAATCATTTGTTTGTTTTTCCTAACATGTTACAAATGTTCCCTATGTGAAAGATGCATTATATCTTAATAACGTCTAAACAATTAAAGATATACAGATTTTTATTTTTGGTAAAGTTATAACACATTGCTATTAACTATGTGTGTCAGTAAAAGTTTAAAAAATCCTAATAATTTTTTATTGATCCTGCAAAATAGGTGTTTAGGGAACATTTGTAACATTAGGGTTACGATTTGCCATAGACGCGGAATGAGTTTGATTGTGATGTTAAATGGGGTTTAAAGACGCAGTCGCCTCGGTGCTGATTACTATTGCTGTGTTTCTCCACTTCTACTCCATGCTTGGGAACGCCCACATCCAGTGACGTCAAAACCGGTGGAAAAGCGGGCCGGTTCAAAAAAGATCAGCTGGATCCCAGGCCGAGCAGCAGCTCCGGCTCCAGCAATGGCACCATGTCGCTGGAAAAGCGCTAAGTGAGCTCACAGTGAGCTCAGTGTAATGTCTGCTCTGGTGAGCTCACAGTGTGACCTAGTCGTGAGTTCACGTCTTCACTGGGTAGTCCATGACAACTTAATTGACTCAATTCTTGGGCTTAATTGGTCAAAATGACCATTGGTTGAAGGTACTCAGGGACTGATGTGTAGAGAGACTTATTAAACCTGCAGGATTGTGGTTTTCCCAGAACAGAATTAACCAGTGTAGCGTTATGTTGGTGTATTCTGATAAGAGCATTTTAGCTCTGAGCTGAAGCACTGATCTAAAGAAGACCTCTCCCCCCCAAATTTATCAGATTTCCTTAACTCATCAGCATGTGAACTGGTTTACATCAAAGTGACAGTCTTGGGAGGATGGCACCGAGAATGGGCCAAATAGCTTGGAATCCCTGCTGTGAGATGTCTGGGGAAGGGGGCCTGTAGGAAATAAAAACTCTTTGAAATGGACGAGAGCCGAAATCCCGACACAGAGCTACGAACCCGTGCCAACCGGCATTTCCAAAAGATGGCATGGATTGACATCAGTCATAAATCAAGCCCCCCTCCAATAGGACACTGGGGGCTGAAGCCGAAATCCAATCTCACAAACTAAAGAACCAATCACCTATTGATCTGACAGGCGTATAAAGGGTAACGCACGGCATCTCTCTCTCTCTCTCACCTAAACCAGTAACTCGCTGCCACAGCTCAACTTGTATCTCTGTTGCCAGAACCGGAACCAGAAACCAACTAAGTCTTTACCAGCAACAGAAGGGTTAAACTGGGAGAAGGAGATTGAGCCGTACGAAGAATTCTTTTAAAGGACTTTATTAAATAAAGAACTTTACAGACTGCGCTGCCCGCCTGTGCCCAGCCATCCAGCTGGACAATTGACTAAGTCGACTGAATACGAAAGTCATTTAAATAGCTATTTGAGTCTTAAGAAACTTGACCCTTGGAACGAACAGGGCCCTGCTTTCCTCAAAGACTTTGTCTTCAAGTAACTACGGTGGAACCCTGCTTACAAAGAAGATTTTGTGCACAACCTTGGAGCCTTCAAACCAGTGGAAAATCTGTTTGGAAAAGACTCTACATTCGCGAAACCCCAACTTCCAGGTGCATCGACTGAGTGGAAGTTCTTGGACAAAGCCGAACCGGACTGCCTTTGTTCCAAACCACACGGACCTCGTGCCGTGTGCTGTTATCTGAGCCCGAAGCCAGAGAGGCCTCTCTGTGACGAAGTTCACATAAGTTTAACAGTTTGGAGTTTGTGATTCATGACATTTGAGAAATCAATTAGAAATGTTAATCTGTGATTCATAACTCTAGAATGTGTAATATCATTTAGTTTTCTTAAATATAAATGTGTGTTGCATTCAACTGTTTTGTTGATAATTTTAGAAATAAAATCTGTCAACGCCGAGAAATATCTTCTCATTCCTGTTTAACTGTTTAGTCTGAAATTGACACAAGTTAATAGACACCAGATTATAGGTGGCCCTGCCTATCCTTAATCATTGAATAATAATCAGTTAAGGGAAATTGTGGTAACAAGTAATGATAGGATCTTTCTCTCCACCTAAACGTTAATGAGACTGATATATATATAACGAGAAGTTACCTGACATAAATACTAACCTGCATAGTTATTGAATGTCTGACTAACAATACTAATGAGAGACTCACCTTCGTCTTACTAACCGGTATTGTAGTCAATGTGTTTATAACCTTTTTTGTTTAATGATTTGTGTGTTATCATATGCGATCCCATGGTCTTTGATTTGGTCACGGAAGTGATTTGTCTTTGATTTGTTGATCTAGAGTTGAATTTTAATTAGTTTTTCCCTTTTGTATAATTAGTGTAGTGCTACATTTAGTCTTTGTTTTTGAATAAATTTGACAATTTATATCTTTGGAATTGGTGTCTGCGTCCAATTATTACAGAAATTGAGTTCTACAAGATTCCAGGATTCGTGATAAGGTGATACTATAAATTCACTTCTTTAATTGAATTTTATAAGTGTACCTTACGCTACACCTTTGACCACCACGTCTTCCTCCTCCCACTGCTTGACCTCTATTGTGACCTGGATCACCTGCCGGCTCCATGTTATTGCTGTGTTGTTGAGGTGGATAGCACTCATTTCACTCGATACTCGTACCACAATGTGAAATCAATCATCAATAACCAGTTGGCAGTATTGGAAAAGCAATTACAAGGGCCTGCATACATACAGTAATGTCAAATCTGATGTGGAAGAACAATTCCTTTATCCCTCTGTTCTCCACCAGGGTTGTGCTGATCGCCTCGATTGGCAAGTTTGCAGTGTGAGGAGTGGATCCATGTCGTCGTTCCTAGGCACTTCACAGCTGTGTGGGTGGTCAGGAGCACCTGGTAGGGCCCTGTCCACCTGGGCTGTTGGGAGGACTTTCTCTTGTGTGCTTTGATATACACAGTCACCTTGCTGGAAGGGGTGGTAAACCTGCTGGGATGGTTCAGTCTGGGCGGCTTTCATCTGTGAATGGACAGCTTCGAAAGCACGTGTTAGTCCCATACAAAAAGACAACATAGCATCATCCATCAAGTGGATGTCCATTTCCCTTACAGACAATGGAGGAGTGATGGAGAGTCTCATAAGTCATCCCATAATAATCTCACACGGAGAAAGACCTGTTTTTCTCAATTTGCTGACGATTTCATTGTCATTAGGACTATAGGAAGGGGATCTGGACGTTTGAGTCCTGTTTGTTTGCATATATTAGACAGCTTATTCTTTAATATCCCATTTTGTTTCTCCACTGCTCCAGCTGACTGAGCCTGATGGGGCAGTGAAAATGTTGTTTACCTCGCAGGGCTTTGCATAGTTCCTGCACTATTGTCCCAGTGAAGTGAGTGTTCCTATCACTGGAAATTTCCCTGGAATGCGAAATCTACATATAACATCCCTTAACTGTATTTTTGCTACTTTTACTACTTCAGCCTTCCTACGGGATAGGCTTCAACCCATTTAGAACACCTATATATTATTACAAGTCTATATTCATATCCACAACATTTAAGCTTTTGAACACAATCTATTTGCATATTGCAGGATTATGAGCTTGACAAATGTGGCAAGTTCTACAATATTGCTAAGCTGTTACTATAAAACCTGGGGCAAACCAATTTAAAAGACTGATGCACACATCCCCCCTTTGCCCGTGTGGCCAACACCATGCGCCACATGGGCAAACCAGGGAAAGAGTGCCTGTGAGGCAACCAATGCATTAGCAAATGTTTGAGCTCTCTTATGGAAGGTGCAGTGGCCAGTTGCAATTTCCTGGAGCTTTTACAGTGCATCTCAAATTAAATTTCATCCAGCCCCAGGTCATAAAAGTCAAACCCTAGTTACGACATACATAACACATACATTTTGTTGCTTCAAAGAGAATACAAAAGTCAGCAAAACATTCTTTTTTACAAATTCAGTTTGTAAACTGTATTGTACATATATTTGTTGCGTTTTGATTTATAAACATTATACATTGTACAAATCTTAAGTGAAGGGCAATGGACTGATTCTGACTTCATGGCTGTCATTCTATTCATTTGAATAATGTGACATCTCCACTAATAGTACATTATAAATTAAACTATCAATAGAAGAATATGTGCTACTGTGGACGTCATCTGAGCAGTTTCACAATATATTGTAGATTCCTATAATCTGGAAAACCTTTAATTATAGTATTTTAACTTATTTCTCCACTGAGTCAAGCATCACTTCAGCGTAGTGGACCTCAGCATTGGTCTGTTCAAGTTGCTGTGAGGCTGTCTTTAAAGCCGCGCCCTCGGCCTACTGTGTCTCAACAAGAACACCAGCATCTTCTCCATATGGGTCAGACATCGGTTCCTTCAGGACACGATTCATAATATGCATATCTGCCATGTGGAATAAATCAGTCTGAAGACACAATGTGTGGTTCACACAACATCAGAGATCGTCCTTATAAAAGGCATCTCTATCACATTAGTTGACATTCGCACAATCTATAAGGTTTCTAGTAAAGGGACAATTCAAAATAATAATAATCTTGATTCCAATTTATCTCATTTATCAAATTATTTCAGTACAGCACTCAGCTGTCGTCAGCAGCATCATATCTCCTGTGTTTATTGAATCAGCTTTACTTCCTAGTGTAGATACTCTTTTTGTGTGGAGTTGTCAAAGTTTCAAAACAATGTGCTTATCTTTGTCCTTTTATCTAACTTAAATACCTGAGAACATTACAATAACTATTACAGCAGCTCCTTCAACACCATAGTTAATAGTAGTTGGGTAAATGATGGCAGTTATTAATCTTTGTTTCTCAATTCATTTTTTACCAATAAACCATAATTTGAAATTATTTCCATACTCCTATTATTCCTATTTTCATTATTATTAGTTTTATGCGGTTGTCATCTAGTATGTGATGTATTCGTCTGTATCAACATCAATATTATTATCATTATTAATACAAGCAGTGTAAATTACCATTCATTACACTCTTGCTCTGTTTGTAATAAGTTATGAACCCTTACACGTACTTACAGTCTCTGCCTTGTCTCTGACTTCTCTCTCTCTCTCTCTCTCTCATCTCAGGCTGCTTGTCTGCTCAGGCGAACAGGGGGAGCAGAGGAGCACATACGGCCCTTGCCCCCTGCCCCCCTCTTCCTAATTGATAGGGTATTTCTGTTTGTGAAAGGACTATTTCCAAACAGTTTTATAACTTGCCATGACTATGTTTCATTAAATTAGTTATGTTACACCTTTAGTTATACCTGTAGTAACTTCATTATTTTCCCTCATATTCCAGTCAATCACCATCAGAGTCTCTCGTGGCAGTACATTTGTCTCACACAGAACAAACTCTCCTTTCTCAACCGCTTTCAATTTTGGATAACATCGCACTGCATCCCAACAGCTGTTCTTTCTCCTATTCCTAATTTCTTACAAGAAAATGCAAGTTATATTTGATCGATTTGTATTATTACTATTTATATACATTTCACTACATTATTGTAGTTAATGAATGTATTTAATCTTTGGAAAATAAGCCTTTTCATTGATCTGAATAATGATGTCCAGGTACTTCAGGAAAGCACATTTTCAAAAAATGTGTCCAGTCAATGATTTCCCCAACTAAGAACCTGCGTGGGCACTAAGACTGTCCTCCTGCGCGGCTCATGTCTTTATTGTGTCACTTCCTCCTATTGAAGTCCAATCTACACCAGTACAGGTTCAGAAGAACTGTTCCCGAATCCAGATTGAACTGATCAATAGTTAATTTCTTACCTACACATTGTATTTAGGGATCTATTTCTAGGGATTTAAAAACTCTTCATTGTGGAACTCATAGCTTCCAAATGAGCACATCGTTAATTTCCTGGAGTATCTGGTTATCTATTTATCAATATGTAAGAAACCTTCACCGAATGTTTGTGGTTGCCTCGGATTCCTATTTCTAAATTTGGCTCTAATTCCATTTCTAACATGTTACTTTTAACTTCTGTATTCGTAAGACCTATTTAAATAACTTAATTTTGTATTATTATTTCTGTTTGCAATAGCATTCTGTGTACAGTTAAATGCTGACTTTCTTGTAGGTCTGTTATTACAACATATTTAACTGGCGTTTTTTAGCTATCATTCTGTAACTATTTGTGACTTATGACTCTCTTAGTCATATTCTGGACTATACAGTACATGAAAAAGTCAAAATATGGACATTTACCTTGCGCAAACTGAAAACGTACAAACATACAAAGAGACACATATTAATTTATATCCATAGTAAATTCAGATACCATGGTTTTGGTTGGCATGTTATATTGACCTGCAGTGTCTCAAACTACCCTTATTTATTACTTATCTAGTAATTTTCCTTCAGTATCTTGAGGACTATCATTTATACTGAAAAACATATATATATATTTTTAATTTGTCTTCGGGGCATTCAGATTGAATTATGCCTGTTGTCTTTTCTTTCTTTTCTCTAACAAATGTTTTAAGATAGCTAGCTTTGGTTTCTCATTTCTTAATGCTTTGTATTCCTATTTTGCAAAACCGTTTTTAGGTGCTCAAGTCTATCTGAATCAAAAGTCCCATCTTCTGGAAACCTTAATTTTCTGTCACCTATTGTCCAGTCAAACGCACCGCTTCACTCCATAGTTATCATACATGTACCTTACATGTGTACCTTTAAGTGGCGGGTCGCCCGTCTTACTAGAGCTGTTCCCACACAGTAACACGTTTTCCCATTTTCTATGTATCGTTTTGTACACAACAACCAAGGCGTGCAAGCCCGCAAAATAACAATAAACGACAGGGGAGAAAACATAGCAAAAAACAAGAAAACACAAATAATACTAAATCCTATATAGGAATAACAACAAACATGCTTTTCAATGTTTGCATTTATAGAACTTGTATATAACTTAATGACTTTTCTTCATTTACCATAAACACTATAAACTTCTATAAACTATAAACACGTTATTTTATATTATCACCGGCGTATCAGATATTGAACAATTAATTAGCGCTCCTTTTTTTTTTTTTTTCTAATAGTAGGTCAAACCCACTTAAGCCTGCGGGAACCCAGACAGGAAAACACAGTCCTGTTCCTTCACAAACAAGAAGACACAGTCAAGTCTATGGTAACCCTAAGAAACCATGCTCCTCGGTTATTGGTGTCAATGGATCTCATTATCCTGAAACTTTCATGATCGAAACATGGAATACTGTTTGTCAGTTTCCATAAAACTATGCATTAAGAGTAATGCAACAGTCACTTATCATTTTGAGCAGCTGTATCAATTGATAGTTAGATCTTTGTAATGAAATGAATAGACAGTGATCTCAGATGTAATGTGTGAATTGCATTTTGAAATGGTAATACTTTGATGTTAAGTTGTGTCATTTTAGTTCAATGAACAAATGATCTGAGGTTGAAGTGTATTGTATCCAAGCAATTGAAAAATGTGCATTTTGATCATCGGGTGTGAGTTTAGTGTCTAGAGTTTTGAAAAATGACATCAAGGTTCTGAAATGAGTGCCAAAGTGATTGTAAAAAAGTGTAATATCAGGGGACAGTGGCTATTAGTGATCTGGCCTTCCGTGGCCTCTGTATTAATGTAACAGGTCACATTGTATGTGTACACTGATACTTGATAGTATAATATAGTACAAGTAAAAAACATACATAGGTATCATAGAAGTATTTTGCAGAAATGATTATGAATAGTTATCAAAATGGAGAGGAAATGCTAAATCCAGTCTCCCCAGGCTGAGCTTCTATTGCTGCACCTGCTGGCCCCACTATATGGATAGAGCCACACCAAGTACAAGAGTCTCCCCATTGCTATTTATATCTCCCTATCCAGTCACATTGTATGTGTACACTGATACTTGATAGTATAATATAGTACAAGTAAAAAACATACATAGGTATCATAGAAGTATTTTGCAGAAATGATTATGAATAGTTATCAAAATGGAGAGGAAATGCTAAATCCAGTCTCCCCAGGCTGAGCTTCTATTGCTGCACCTGCTGGCCCCACTATATGGATAGAGCCACACCAAGTACAAGAGTCTCCCCATTGCTATTTATATCTCCCTATCCAGTCTTCTATATATATATATATGTATGTATGAATGTATGTATGTCCAATTGCTTTGACAATACAAATGAATTGAATTGAGAGGGAGAGAGAGAGAGAGAGAGAGAGAGAGAGAGAGAGACAGACAGACTGAAAAACAGACAAACAGACACACACACACACACACAGACATACACACACACACACAGAGCCAGCCAGCCAGCCAGCTCAGCGATGACATCACGAGCCTCTCTCAGCTGACTGCTATGACATCACAGAGCACGTACATTCCGTTGCTTGCCGTCTGTCAACCACTCAGTCACTGCCAGCCAGACTGGCTGGCTGGCTTGATGGGGGGGCTGCTTGCTGCTGCTGCGTACCTTAGCAAGCTTATTTGCTTGACCGGCCTTCCTACTCCTCTGCCCACATGCCCACCTATGGCCGATCTGCTGTTCACCTGGATCACAGCTCCGCCCCAACAAGGCAGAGCCCCCCAAGAATGGTACAAACTCACCCACGATCCCCTCCACGGAAAGCTTTAGCAAAAGGCAAAAGCGTTATACGTAATGAAGAGGAACCCGAGTCTAAGACGCATCCGACCAGCCATACATATTTGTGTGTATTAAAGATCACATTTTCTTACATTTAGTTTTTCTGTACTTTATTACATCTTATTGTGATTTATAAAAGTATTGTTTCTTTTCCATATGTATGTATGTATGTGTGTGTGTGTGTGTGTGTGTGTGTGTGTGTCTGTCTCTGTGTGAAAGTTAGTGTGTGTGTCTGTACGTGTGTGTGCCTGTCTCTGTGTGAAAGTGTGTGTGTGTGTGTGTGTGTGTGTGTATATGTCTCTCTGTGAAAGTGTGTGTGTGGGTGTGACAGTGTGTGTGAGTGTCTGTCTGTCTGTCTGTCATGTAACTCGCACATCTGTGAGGGCACCATTTTTGCAGAAGAGATGTACACATTTTGGAGCAACATATGCTGCCATCCAGACATCATCTTTTCCAGTGACGTCCCTGCATTTTCAAACAGATCACATTTTATTACACTTTGTTTATCTGTACCTTATTACATCTTATTGTGATTTATACTTGTAATGTTTCTTTTCCATATATATGTATGTACAGTGGGGGAAAAAAGTAATTGATCCCCTGCTGATTTTGTACGTTTGCCCACTGACAAAGAAATGATCAGTCTATAATTTTAATGGTAGGTGTATTTTAGCAGTGAGAGACAGAATAACAACAAGAAAATCCAGAAAAATGCATTTCAAAAAAGTTATAAATTGATTTGCATGTTAATGAGGGAAATAAGTATTTGACCCATTTTCAATGCCCTGGCTTAGGGAAGGAGGTTCTCACCCATGATTTGACGGTACATGGCCCCGTCCATCGTCCCTTTGATGCGGTGCAGTTGTCCTGTCCCCTTAGCAGAAAAACAGCCCCAAAGCATAATGTTTCCACCTCCATGTTTGATGGTGGGAATGGTGTTCTTGGGGTCATTCCTCCTCCTCCAAACACGGCGAGTTGAGTTGATGGCAAAGAGCTTGATTTTGGTCTCATCTGAGACCACTTTCACCCAGTTCTCCTCTGAATCATTCAGATGTTCATTGGCAAACTTCAGACGGGTCTGTACATGTGCTTTCTTGAGCAGGGGGACCTTGCGGGCGCTGCAGGATTTCAGTCCTTCACGGCATAGTGTGTTACCAATTGTTTTCTTGGTGACTATGGTCCCAGCTACCTTGAGATCATTAACAAGATCCTCCCATGTAGTTCTGGGCTGATTCCTCACCGTTCTCATGATCATTGAAACTCCACGAGGTGAGATCTTGCATGGAGCCCCAGACTGAGGGAGACTGACAGTTATTTTGTGTTTCTTCCATTTGCGAATAATCGCACCAACTGTTGTCACCCTCTCACCAAGCTGCTTGGTGATGGTCTTGTAGCCCATTCCAGCCTTGTGTAGGTCTACAATCTTGTCCCTGACATCCTTGGACAGCTCTTTGGCCATGGTGGAGAGTTTGGAATCTGATTGATTGATTGCTTCTGTGGACAGGTGTCTTTTATACAGGTAACGAGCTGAGATTAGGAGCACTCCCTTTAAGAGAGTGCTCCTAATCTCAGCTCGTTACCTGTATGAAAGACACCTGGGAGCCAGAAATCTTGCTGATTGATAGGGGATCAAATACTTATTTCCCTCATTAACATGCAAATCAATTTATAACTTTTTTGAAATGCGTTTTTCTGGATTTTCTTGTTGTTATTCTGTCTCTCACTGCTAAAATACACCTACCATTAAAATTATAGACTGATCATTTCTTTGTCAGTGGGCAAATGTACAAAATCAGCAGGGGATCAAATACTTTTTTCCCTCACTGTATGTATGTATGTATGTATGTATGTAAGTGTGTGTGTGTCTGTCTCTGTGTGAAAGTGTGTGTGTGTGTCTGTCTGTGAAAGTGATTGTGTGTGAAAGTGTGTCTGTCTGTCTGTCTGTCTGTGAAAGTGTGTGTGTGTGTGTGTGTGTGTGCGTGTGTCTGTCTGTGAAAGTGTGTGTTTGTGTGTGTATGGGTGTGACAGTGTGTATGAGTGTCTGTCATGTAACTCGCACATCTGTGAGGGCACCATTTTTGCAGAAAGAGATGTACACATTTTGGAGCAACATATGCTGCCATCCAGACATCGTCTTTTCCAGGGACGTACCTGCATTTTTCAGCAGGATAACGCCAAACCACATTCTGCCCAGATTTCAAGCGCATGGTTGCATAGGCAGAGAGTGCGGGTGCTAGCATGGCCTGCCTGCAGTCCTGACCTGTCTCCGAATTGAGAATGTGTGGCGCACTATGAAGTGCAAATTAAGACAACGAAGGCCCTGTGCAGTTGCGCAGCTGAGGAAATGCATAATGGATGAATGGGGGAAAATCCCGCTTGCTAAACTTAACCAAGTGGTGTCTTCAGTGCCCAAGTGCTTAATAAGTGTTATTAAAAGAAAAGGTGATGTTACATAGTGGTAAACAGTCGACTGTCCCAACTTTCTTGGTTTCTTTTCACTGCTAATGAGATGCTGTAGAGTGAGTTAGTTATATTGCTTTCAGGAGCTCTAATCGTATTGATGAGTTCATGCAGCATTTGTAATTGAATTTCAAAAAGAAATCTTTGCTGTCTGGCCTGTGTGTATGAGATGTACTCTGTCAATCTTTGGCTAACAACTGAATCATTGGTAGAACAGAAATGGCAACATAAAAAAGAAAAGTACATTTTAAAAGAGCACATTAAATAGGATGAATATACAGTTTTTTACAATCACTTTGTCACTAATTTCAGAACCTTGATGTCATTTTTCAAAACTCTAGACACAAAACTCAAAACGGTCATCACTTGTAACACAGGCTGTCCAATGTTCAAAACATTGCATTGTGCATTCATATCTTTAAAGAAACCTAGCACTTGCAGACTTGTTGGTTCAAATAACTCATTTATCATGAAATACCATAGTAACATAGTAACACAGAAGATACCGATAGTTTCACTGTGTAGTTGTTCGTACAATCATTAAATATTGTAGTACAAAATATGTGATACATGTTTCATTATGGTACTACACATAAATACATCACTGTAAAAGGACTAGTAGAGAGAATACTACAGTGGAATCATTGAACAAAATCTGAAATGTATTGATGCAATACAATCAAATCACACCATAGGTTTCTTTGAATCCATGCAACAATAATTAGCTACAAAAACGAACAAAACTACAGTAAAATGTCAACTGCAGTGTTCCTCACCTGGCTTAGTGTAAAAAGCAAAACAAAGGATTGATTACTGTACTTCTAAATTTCCATCAGCCCTGTGTTCAGGTTCAGGTTCTCACAACCATTTTTCACAAGAGGCATCTTGAAACTGAACATACCTGAACATACTCAGTCATCAGCTGCTTCACTCTGTCTGCATTTCTTTCAAAAGGCACACTATACTCTGTGCTACACATTGGTATGCAGTATACAGTCATTTGACAATTGAGAGTAGCCTAATGTTTAGTGCATGCTGAAGACTTGCCGCTTCTCAGTACGGAAATTTCTGATGATTGAGGCCACAGTTGATCCTGAGTTGATTCTGAGGTTTGATTGAATCATTGTAGCTGCCTCAGTCATGGTCATGCCATGATTTACAACATGCTCTACAACTATTTCTCGGATTTCACTGGACACTATTTGCTGTTGCTGCCGCTGTCTGGTCCGTGGCCTTGTCCTCTACCACGTTCCCCCAACACCTCTCAAATGAGGCCCATGGCTGCCTCTCTGGTGAGGCCTAAGCCCTCCTCTATGACGAGGCCCACGACCACCTCTCAGAAGGGGTGCATGTCCCCTTCCATTCCTTTGACCACCACGTCTTCCTCCTCCCACTGCTTGACCTCTATTGTGACCTGGATGACTTGCCGGCTCCATGTTATCACTGTGTTGCTGGGGTGGATAGCACTCATTTCACTCGATACTCGTACCACAATGTGAAATCAATCATCAATAACCAGTTGGCAGTATTGGAAAAGCAATTACAAGGGCCTGCATACATACAGTAATGTCAAATCTGATGTGGAAGAACAATCATCTTCAACCAGGTTGGAGCGTTAGTTGCAATGCCTTTAATACACGCAGCGTGGAGAGGAACAGTGACTCAAGTAGATCCCAAAGTCGCTCTGCCTTCATTTTAACAGTCAGAGCTTTTATACACAAAAATCAAAGAGCTGGTTATAATCAGAAAGTCATTACTATGTTATCTTAAAAGTTAGCTAAGCAGAATTTATATCATTATAGGACAGAGTTCATAGATCAACACATGGATTAGGGAGCAGGCACTTCAATCATACTGTTTGACATTGTCTCCAAGATTCTCATCGTAAATAACAAACAGAAATCAAACTACCTTCTGGCCTGACCTTCTAGCTTGACCTTATCTTTCTTAAGTATACAAGAGAGAAAAACAGGTATTAGAGAAAAAAATTCTAACTTTCCTTCCACACTGCAAACATGGTGTGGAAAAGTGCTACATGATGATGAATGATGATGAAATATTACATCCATAGATAATGTAGTCCAACTGGTTCATGCTCCTCGGTTATTGGTGTCAATGGATCTCATTATCCTGAAACTTTCATGATCGAAACATGGAATATTGTTTGTCAGTTTCCATAAAATTATGCATTAAGAGTAATGCAACAGTCACTTATCATTTTGAGCAGCTGTATCAATTGATAGTTAGATCTTTGTAATGAAATGAATAGACAGTGATCTCAGATGTAATGTGTGAATTGCATTTTGAAATGGTAATACTTTGACGTTAAGTTGTATCATTTTAGTTCAATGAACAAATGATCTGAGGTTGATGTGTATTGTATCCAAGCAATTGTAAAAAAGTGTTAGAGTTTTGAAAAATGTGCATTTTGATCATCGGGTGTCTAGAGTTTTGAAAAATGACATCAAGGTTCTGAAATGAGTGCCAAAGTGATTGTAAAAAAGTGTAATATCAGGGGACAGTGGCTATTAGAGATCTGGCCTCTGTATTAATGTAACAGGTCACATTGTATGTGGACACTGATACTTGATAGTATAATATAGTACAAGTAAAAAACATACATAGGTATCATAGAAGTATTTTGCAGAAATGATTATGGATAGTTATCAAAATGGAGAGGAAATGCTAAATCCAGTCTCCCCAGGCTGAGCTTCTATTGCTGCACCTGCTAAGTGGCTGCTGGCCCCACTATATGGATAGAGCCACACCAAGTACAAGAGTCTCCCCATTGCTATTTATATCTCCCTATCCAGTCTTCTATAGGTGTCAGGGTGGGGTGCCTATTCCCCTGCATGCTTTGAAACCTATAGCACCTGGGACGCACACTTGGGATCCGGTTCCTCTGCCCCTCACAAACACATGAGGAATCCCAGGTGCTCAATACGTCATACTGTCTCTTTCATCTCATGTGTAAACTATGGACAAATACATGACTAAACGTGTTTAGTTGCTTTTCCCAGAATGCTTTGCGCCACGATATGCAAATAACGGGGACTATGATTGGCTCCCTGACATTACCCACACTGCGACTGATGCTACCCATTTCACTACCCAACAAAGACCCATAATATGCGTGTGTCTGTCTGTCTGTCTGTCTGTCTGTCTGTCAAAGTATGTGTGTGTGTGTCTGTGTGTGTCTGTGTCTGTCTGTCTGTCTGTGTGTGAAAGTGTGTGTGTGTGTCTGTCTGTCTGTCATGTAACTTGCACATCTGTGAGGGCACAACTAATGCCGAAAGAGATGTACACATATTGTTTATTTTCCATATATATGTATGTATGTATGTATGCATGTCCAATTGCTTTGACAATACAAATGAATTGAATTGAGAGGAAGAGAGAGTGAGAGAGAGAGAGAGAGAGAGAGAGAGAGACAGACAGACAGACAGACAGCTCAGCGATGACATCACGAGCCTCTCTCAGCTGACTGCTATGACATCACAGAGCACGTACATTCCGTTGCTTGCCGTCTGTCAACCACTCAGTCACTGCTAGCCAGACTGGCTGGCTGGCTGGATGGGGGGGCTGCTTGCTGCTGCTGCGTACCTTAGCAAGCTTATTTGCTTGACCGGCCTTCCTACTCCTCTGCCCACATGCCCACCTATGCCCGATCTGCTGTTCACCTGGATCACAGCTCCGCCCCAACAAGGCAGATCTTCCCAAAAATGGTACAAACTGATCCACGTTCCCCTCCACGGAAAGCTTTAGCCCAAAATAAGGGACACATTCTGTAACAACATAATGGATGCCCACCCAACCTGTGACAAAACTGAGAAAAAAGAAAAACACTCAGTCCTCCTGGGGGAGGGACACACAGCCACCCTGGCTGCCCAATATGTCAGCGCCTACCACAGCCTGAGGGACACAGTGACACACGAGCACCGGCTGTAAATATAATGTAAATACTCATTTGTAATGCATGTCATTGTATTTCAAAAAAGGAATCTGGAAATAGTAAACCTATTTTCTTTATTTGTATGTATTTAAGATCACATTTTATTACATTTTCTTTTTCTGTACTTGATAACATCTTATTGTGATTCAAAATTCTATTATTTATTTTCCGTATGTATGTATGTATGTATGTTTGTATGTATGTATGTATGTATGTGTGGAAGGAAAGTTAGAATTTCTTTTCTCACACCTGTTAATCTCTCTTGTATACTTAAGAAAGATAAGGTCAAGCTAGAAGGTCAGGCCAGAATGTAGTTTGATTTCTGTTTGTTATTTACGATGAGAACCTTGGAGACTGTCACGGTCTCCCCTGCTTCTACCTTAGTTCACCACCAGAGGTCTCCCTCTCCCAAATACTAGTTTAGTGCTTCTCTTGTCCTTTGTCCAGTCAAACCAGTCTTTCCACATTCTTCCCTACCAGGTGCACCTGTTCTGTCCTCCTCTCCTATCATTGGTCAATCCTTCATTCACCTCGTTCAATCCCTCTCTCCTTCACAGTACACAGTACCCCTCTGTTTCCTAGATTCATCGCGAAGTCTTGCATTCTCTCCTGAATCAATTCTAAGCCTTGTTTCTTGATTGCCTTCCCGTGTATTTTTGACCTCTTGCTTCCTTCTCTCGTTTACCCCTTTCGGATCTCTCTACTAGCCTGTTCGCTTGATCGTTTGACCTGGACTGTCCCTGTTTATGCTCTCTCGTTTTGCCCTTATTGGATTATCTGCTTCAACTCTAAAGCCTGCACTTGGATCCTTTCCTTTTCCTAAAAAAACCTGTGATTCTTATATGTTCAAACCGAATATTGTAAGGGACATATATGCTGCAAAAAACACATATATAAATTGCATAATATTAATGTATTTTTAATCATATATGTCCTACATACAACTAAAGGCATATAGTTTTTGATGAAGTAAAAACATAGGAAAATAGTGCAAATTTAATATGAATGTCCAGCATATGAAGACATGTATAAAACACAGTGCAGTTTAGCAGTATAAGGCTGTACTTAACTCATGCTCTTGCCTTGTCCTAAGTGGAGCCCTATGCCTATAATCAAACATGGTCATATACTGTATAATCAACCTTAGATCAACTGCTCTTTCAAATCCTGTAGGAAAATGAACAGTCCGCATAAAGGTCAGTGATATTTTGACAGCAGATCCTCGAACCAGTTTCTGCACTGTACAATTTCCAAATTTGCCAACTGCATATAAGTGATATTGGTCATCACTGACACAGAGAAAGTGTGAAACCGTGAAAATACTGCCATCTTTCAATATCACAACCGAGTTGTTCCTTTTCTTTGTCTTTGTGTATGTTTGGCTTTGAATGACCTCTCCGTTGATAACTATTCTGTTGTAGTACCTGCCAATAGAGGTCCCAGGTACATCTAGCAATGCATGCAATGCATTCATATTATTTTCAGACACTGGCCTAATCTTTGGCACTCCAAGTGCAAGTCATATCTAGTATAATTCTTTACATGACGTTTACCAGAGGTCATTTCTGTGTAGAATGATTTAATTTCAGGTGAAACATCATTGGATGAGCAGGCCTTAGCTATGCGTGGCAATGCCCGAGACCATGCTACTCTTTTGCAAAGCTGCTGAGGCACTGCATTACTGCTTTTGACTTGCTTGAGCAAGTAGCCATTATAGCTCTCAAACATGAAAGCAGACTGGGCCCAGAGAGGACCCAAATTCTCAACACTCTTAGTCAAATGCAGAAGTGAATGCATATTGTAGGTCACCTGATCTTCGCCATACAAAGACTGAACTGATTTAACATAAAGCTCAAGAGCCTCATGAGCATGGTCAATATCCTCTTGGCTAATGTCTGAACCTAGCAAAATGCTCACACCCTCCACAAGTAGAGCCCAGTGGCAAAGATACCTGTTTGGAAGTATCCCCTCCAGGACTGGCAAACTGTAATATAAAAGCCAGTTCTGTCATTCGTGAGCTTTCCAAAACCTTAGCTCAACAATAGACCGTGGGATTCTGGAAAAAATGCTTAGAGGCTTGATTGCTAAAAGATTTACATCCACTGTTACAGTGTTCAAACCAACATACCATGGTTTACTATAGCTTTTGGAATCAAACCATAAAGTGGCTATTTGCCGGCAAACCCCCAGCAACACACAATGCATGTAATCAGGGACCATGCCATTGATCAGGTCAAAATCTGGCAAGTCCACAATTGGAGATGGCCCTTTTATGCCCAAAATGCTCTGTTCATTATTTTTGGCAATCTCACCTATTTGCACAGTTGTGTCATGATCTCTAAGGAACACCTGGATGAAGACAGTGCCCACACCCATACTCTCCATTAAACTGCTTGAAATTTTGCAGTAAAGGTCGTGCAACAGCATCACATATGGCACATAATGCATAGACCTTTGTCGTTTTGATTGAGTGATCTACTGGATCCTGCCACTGAAGACCTGTTTGTCCAAGACTTTTGCATTCCTCCACAAAAGGTTTGAGGAAGCTAGTCATTTGTGGTTTTGATGACCCAAACCACAAGGCACATAGTATGACATTTGTATCTCTTTCCTCTGGGGGTAATTCATTAACAGAGCATAGTAAGGGCCATATGCTGTATTTAGATGACTGGAACACTGGCACTCCATCACAATTGAAAGACAGGGAAAAGAATGAATCACTAACTGATTTCAGATATTTGTACAACTTCCCATCTGAAAAATCTGTTATTCCATCTGTTTTGGTCATTGTAAATATTTGGAATAGGCTCATTCTCCAAAAGAGCTTGAAGTTGATTCCTCAAAGGTATACAAATAAAAAATTGACCCAACTCTAAACTTTGTCTCACAGATGGTATTCTGATTTGTCTACATAATCTTTAAACTCCTTCTCTAGCATGTACTTGCTACTTGGGATGCTTGCAGCATCCCCACTACATAACCTTAACAGCTTCAGTAGGTCCTCCATTAAAGCCTCTGTTACATTGTGCTTCATGGAAAATGCGAGGATGTTCAGCCAACTGGCATCTGTGACATGGTCATTTGAGGGACCTGAAGACACCAGGTTTGATTGGTTGGTATTCTGTAACAAATGGGAAAGAATCCAAATTTGAGTGATCATAAGCAAAGTGTGTACCAAAAGAAACCTGTTTTACTCTAAATGTTGATATTCTTGTTCAACAATATGGCAAGCTGTTTTGACTGTTATTAATTCCCAGGATGTTCATCAAGATTAAAGCTAGTGTTCACAACCCACCCCACCATCTACCTGTATGCTCCTTTCACTTTTACAGACACAATAATACATTAAATTTTAGCATTGCTGTTGTGCTTAGATTTATATTGGTGTCTTGAGATGGAAGCCATCTCCATAGGCTACAGATGAATATATTATTATGACATAAAATTATTAGCCATGCATAATATTTTACTGACAGTACTAATGCCAGGCTGCTAATTTATAGAATGTCTGTAAACCTAAAATGGGCGACATATCCTGCTGAGGGACACTAACATGGAGACACGCTATGGCGAGCAGTGAAAGCATTGCTCTCATTTCTTGGTTTCATGTCGAAAGGGTGTTTGTTGTGAATATTTAGATATGGTGACTTCGTTCATTGTTCAGTTCACGGGCAGCATTTAAAAACAACATGACCAGCTGTAGTGGGAAATCTACTCGCCTTCAGATATGTTTGTCAATGCATTTTACAACATTTTAAACACATTTTTAAAACCTTAAAACTTAACATAACTTAAACTAAACATTATTTGTACAATTATGTTCAACAATAAGTATAATGCCTATTTATGAATATATTATAGTTTATCATATTTAATACACACATTTCTAGGGCCTATAAATTATCAATATGACCAAAACTTTGCTGGAAAAACAAGTTTTGCCTTGTTTTCCACCTGGTCGGAGTACGACGAGGAATCATTCTTTCTTCTTGGCAACTGTTAAAGCAACACAATTTTCGTTTCGCCATTTTGCATAATAGAAAACATCGCTACATGTAGGCAAGTGAATTAGGGCCATAAGACCATACAATATGCCGATTGGTTGATGTTTGAACTGCTGCGCGGGATCCAATAGAAATCCAGATCACTGACTCATTGAAGCAGCCAGACAGCGGTAACACGGGCCGTTGCTTTAAGTTTCAACAGAGGTTTCAGATCGATTAAACATGGATTTCTAACGTCACCCCGAAGGAAAGAATAATTGTATCTTGTTGTAATTATTACTCAGGGATTTGTGTTGATTCAGGTTGGTTCATTTAGTAATTTATAAGCAAAGTAGTTGGTTTGTTCAATAAGACAACAGTTGCAAGAGTTAAGGTTACCTTGCTAGGAGCTAACTGAGCCAGCAACAACTTTGATATTGCCCTTGCTTCGTGTATTTAGGTAACGTGAACTGGATTCATGTATTTGTTGGTTTATGTTGAATGGGTATTATACCGTTAACATTAGACTACATTTACTTTTTTACTGTCAAGCGATTCAGTTTTGAATCTATTTCATTACACAAATCTACCTACGTTGGTCAGGGGCGGGTGGGTTAATTGAGTTAAAATATTTGAATCGCGTTAGTTTCTCACAACTAACGTTAATGAATCAGATTACCGCGTTAAATCGACAGCCCTCATTATCGATTGTACTAATCTTTCACAGATCTGCAGCTAACTTGCATGCAGCTGACATTTAGCTGGCCTAGCATTATGTCTGTGTCTGGCAAACTGGTCTTACAAAGCAAAAATGATGCCCATGACGCTACAATCAGACTCACAAGACACAAAACTGTGACCTTCCCATGTGAGATCTGATGAAACAGCCGTGATCTAAATTCACTAAAAGCCAAACTCTTCTAAAGCCCAAGGTGTGATGAGAAAGTTTGCAGTGGTCCAATGGGTCAGTGGGGAGGATGCTGGGATGTATAGCGAGGTGGAAACCGAAGCCATACGTAAATATGATGACACCAAGATGGATGACGATGGATACCCGCAAACTGACTGTTCAGCTGCTGTGGGATGGCAGAAAGGGAAAAAGCCAAAACATGGCTGGCCAGTGTACGCTGCCTCTATCAAGTTTGTGAGCAGTAAGTAGACCTATCTAATGCATTTCATTTGTTTTTACACTGTCGGGGCCAATAAATAATGTGAAGCTGTTATGATACACGGGTATACGGATTCAGATGAAACTGATGTTGAGAATACACCGGTAAGACTGTTTGTATTCCACTGTCACCGAATGAATGTCATGCATATAATCACACACCATTTACTTAAGTACCAATTCACATAATAATACATTTGAACTTAAAAAACAAAGAAATCTGGTATTAAATCTAGGCTAAGTCCTATTGTTATTTAGAACAGTAAAACCAGCAGTGACAAAAAGTCTATGCAAGGGAAGTCAATCACCTTCATTTATATAGCGCTTTTAACAATATGAATTGTTTGAAAGCAGCTTTCCAGTGATAAGAAATGAAAGTGACAGAGATTGTTTTGGCTTTACAGCAGCTCTAGAATAAAGTTATTGTCCAGCTCAAGTTAGTTTTGATTGATTGACTTGCATGCGAAGATCATTAGTTATTAACGACAAGTTGTAACAGAAAACCCTAAACGCGCTCCGGCCGCCCATCCGCACAAAACAGAGCCTGGTGGCTCAACAACGCGCTCCCGGAAATAGGTTCCAAGGTGCGAGCGATTATCCGCTATCTGTGCGCAAACATACGCAACCTCTGCGCAAACACCGACAACAAAGTAACCTTCTTGTTTTTGCACCTGACTATGTCCAAAATATGCATGTCATTAAGAACTGTGATAACACTGTATTTGAATAGTCCAGAATGATGCATTAGTTAAGCATAAGTACACTAGTAATTCTGATTAGTAAGGACATATTACCCATTATTTAACATGTATTAAACATTTGAAGGATCAACATTCTTTCATATTAACAACTTAGCAAACCATATTATTTGTGTGTAGTAATGTACCTCACCATCTATTATGTTAACTGGACTATGTTTAGTTATCTTCTACCCATTGATTAGCATATTCTGTCTTGATAATCTCTGAATTGTGTTCAGGGGACGGGGTTTATGTCAGTTCTAGGGTTAGTGATGTCACTAACCCAGCCGTTTGTTGTAGTCCTTAAAAAACGATTTCTTTAACAGCAAATATCTCCCTTTGCTTTGAACTTTGAGCTTCGTAACTTTGCAGATGTTGTTTATGCTCAAACAGCAACATTACACACTAACTAAAGTTAGAAAAGTGAAATCATATTCAAGCACCCCGTTAAAGCTCTGATTTCAGAGAGAAGAGCTGCTATTTGATTTGCGCTCATTTCATTCCTAAAGTTTACACACATTCATTTCACACGGACATTATTGCCTAGTGATTTCAGACATTTAAGTTTCGTGATATGATCCCCTGGCTCACCTGTTATCCATCAAACACAAGCTGTGACTGTCTCAGCCTTAGCCGCATATTATTCGGCAAAATTATTCGTTATTGGTTTTGAAGCCATTATCCGTGCCTTTCCGAATAAGGTATTGTGCTTCGGGACACCCCTAGTGTAAATCTTTACAACAGGGAGTCCAATTCTCTTTAGTACTGTGTTGTTGGCAGTTTAGCCATAATTATTGCCTTATTCTAGGCCAATAAACATAAATATCACTGAATTAGTGCAATAATTAATGTGAATATAACTTTCACTTTAGAACAGGCGGTCAAATTGTCTTTCTTACAATATTTGAGCAATTTATAACTGTAAAACCAGCACTAATTAAACATAGTTACTAGCTTCATATTGTTCAGTTAATTTAATAGATACATTATGTATAAGGTACACTTATAAATTTCAATTAAAGAAGTGAATTTATAGTATTACCTTATCACGAATCCTGGAGTCTTGTAGAACTCAATTTCTGTAATAATTGGACGCAGACAGATATAAATTGTCAAATTTATTCAAAAACAAAGACTAAATGTAGCACTACACTAATTATACAAAAGGGAAAAACTAATTAAAATTCAACTCTAGATCAACAAATCAAAGACAAATCACTTCCGTGACCAAATCAAAGACCATGGGATCGCATATGATAACACACAAATCTTTAAACAAAAAAGGTTATAAACACATTGACTACAATACCGGTTAGTAAGACGAAGGTGAGTCTCTCGTTAGTATTGTTAGTCAGACATTAAATAACTACGCAGGTTAGTATTTATGTCAGGTAACTTCTCGTTATATATATATATATATCAGTCTCATTAACGTTTAGGTACAGAGAAAGATCCTATCATTACTTGTTACCACAATTTCCCTTAACTGATTATTATTCAATGATTAAGGATAGGCAGGGCCACCTATAATCTGGTGTCTATTAACTTGTGTCAATTTCAGACTAAACAGTTAAACAGGAATGAGAAGATATTTCTCGGCGTTGACAGATTTTATTTCTAAAATTATCAACAAAACAGTTGAATGCAACACACATTTATATTTAAGAAAACTAAATGATATTACACATTCTAGAGTTATGAATCACAGATTAACATTTCTAATTGATTTCTTAAATGTCATGAATCACAAACTCCAAACTGTTAAACTTATCTGAACTTCGTCGCAGAGAGGCCTCTCTGGCTTCGGGCTCAGATAACAGCACACGGCACGAGGTCCGTGTGGTTTGGAACAAAGGCAGTCCGGTTCGGCTTTGTCCAAGAACTTCCACTCAGTCGATGCACCTGGAAGTTGGGGTTTCGCGAATGTAGAGTCTTTTCCAAACAGACTTTCCATTGGTTTGAAGGCTCCAAGGTTGTGCACAAAATCTTCTTTGTAAGCAGGGTTCCACTGTAGTTACTTGAAGACAAAGTCTTTGAGGAAAGCAGGGCCCTGTTTGTTCCAAGGGTCAAGTTTCTTAAGACTCAAATAGCTATTTAAATGACTGACACTTTCGTATTCAGTCGACTTAGTCAATTGTCCAGCTGTAAAACTCCACTGATCAGGTGGGTCTGTAAAGTTATTTATTAAATAAAGTCCTTTAAAAGAATTCTTCGTACGGCTCAATCTCCTTCTCCCAGTTTAATTCTTCTGTTGCCGGCAAAGACTTGGTTGGTTTCTGGTTCCGGTTCTGGCAACAGAGCTACAGGTTGCGAGTTTCTAAGAGAGAGAGACCGTGCGCTGTTCTTTATAGTCTGTCAGATCAATAGGTGATTGGTTCTTGATTTTTTTAGATTGGATTTCGGTTTCAGCCCCCAGTGTCCTATTGGAGGGGGGCTTGATTTATGACTGATGTCAATCCATGCCATCTTTTGGAAATGCCGGTTGGCCCGGGTTCGTAGCTCTATGTCGGGATTTCGGCTCTCGTCCACTTCAAAGAGTTTTTATTACCTACAGGCCCCTTTCTCCTATCTCATAGCAGGATTCCAAACTATTTGGCCTATTCTCGGTGCCATCCTCCCCAAAACTGTCACTTTGATGTAAACCAGTTCCAAGCTGATGAGTTAAGGAACTCTGATAACTTTTGGTGGGGGGAGAAGTCTTCTTTAGATCAGTGCTTCAGCTCAGAGCTAAAATGCTCTTATCAAAATACACCCAACATAACACTACAATAATATATGGTTTGCTAAGTTGTAAATAATGGCTAAAATGCATTTACTGTGCATTCGGTTAATCATTAATTACTAGGTTTATGTTTATTCATTGCATGAATGTGGATCCTTCAAATGTTTAATAAATAATGACTAATATGTAAAGTTAAAAATTAATTACGAGTGTGTTTGTGCTTAACTAATGCATACTTCTGGCCCCTTAAAATAAAGTGTTATCAGATCTCCTTTGAGATATGACTCCCTCCCCTTCAGGTTCTGCAACGTTGAATAAATAAACTTAGATAGCCGCGACTGTTTCCCAAAAATGTATTGTTTCAAATATGCCGTTTAACAGCATTTGTTAGGGGTGTAACGTTACGGTACACAAAACTGACAGTTCGGTACGTACCTCGGTTTTGAAGTCTCGGTTCGTTATGGGTTCGGTACAGCGGGGGGGGGGGAACTAAACATTAATTCCGTTGTGCATGTTTCTAAGCTATGCAAAAGAGATTTCACTTCTTTCTCAGTCTGTCTGGTGATGCATAGCCCACATAGGGCACGTGCAACACATAACACAACATTTAGAAAGTGGGTGACACTTATTTTGTTACATATAAGAGCGACACTACTCCAGACACTCCCTTGCTCATGATCTAAAGTTAGACAGAGATGCTGTGCTTGGCTGGAGTCACCTATCAGACAGGCCTCACACTTATCAACTAATTCACGGCCAATACAATGTTGTAACACTAGCGCAATAATGCCCTTTATGGTGTGTGTCATCACTAGTGTTACATGATCATCATAGTTTTTACAATTATATCTCGGAACTTCCCTGTCTGAATCAAAACTCTTGTGGGTTC